>NC_092111.1:10212202-10366248 GCF_045679555.1 Salvelinus alpinus
GAGAAAGTCAAGCACACACCCACCCACCCACCCACCCACCCACACACACACACACACACACACACACACACACACACACACGCACACACGCACACACGCACACACGCACACACGCACACACGCACACACACCACCATCACCACCATCACCACCATTATAAACCAGGTAACAAGCTCAGACTTACTGTTGACTGTTCCCCCAGAGTAAGCATCTCTGTGTGTAGCATGAAAGATCGCCCTCTGTGCCAAATCATAGGCTTCTGGAACAGACAAGTCATAACGGTAGCCGCTGTCCATCACACCATAGGCATAGGTGTTACCAGACCCAGTGGAGAACATGTTTCCACAGTCTCAGACCATTGTCATCAACGTAATACAGCCCAGGACCCTGTAATCATAATAACAATAATAATAATCATGAATGTCTTTTAGTAGCAGGCTGACAATACAATTTCAACTAATGAGTGTTTGTTAATTACCCACTAAAAGAGAAAACTTCATAGTCAAACCGTATACAAAACAAACCCATCTGACTGATGATACTATTGAATATTGACATTATCAAATGATTGACTATATCATTGATCATTTGTTAATAAAAGACTAGACTAGACAATCTATTCTACCAGTGAGATACACAAACCAAGCAACCTGAAGGGCCTAACTTTAACTTGCCTACTTGTCACAGCCACATATCATTGTGCCCATGGAGACCACCATGTTGGCAAGGAGCTTAGAAGCAGCAGATACTGAGATCCTTTCTTAGTTCCTCAGCTTGTATATCCTTAAATAAAATGGGGGTTGGGGAGAATTGAAAAATATAGGATGCAAAAGATATATACATCATCTAATATGGCATCAAGATAAATTACATTTACAGGAGGAGTTGGATATTCAGCTCATTCGTCCCTTGGTATGCATAGAGTAACTATAGGCCTACACAGAGATCTGAATATACAGGCATTTGAAACTATCTACAGTCTCTACCGCTGCCCCATCAATCTAAATAAGAGTGTAGCTCACCCTGTGAGTCTTCAAGTCAACAATGAGTTATTTTGAAAGCTGCCATGAGGAATGTGTGTGACCTAAGATAATAGCCACATCGGTACTGCCTCGCCTTTCCTCTCTTCACCTGTGGCTTCCTGTACTTTCCCCACAGACCACAAAGCCCTGTACGTCTTCACCATTTCAAAATGTGAAATGTGTTTTCTATGATATAAAATGTGTTTTCTGTTAAATAAAATGGGGTTTCTATGATTATTTTAGAATTTGTGTCACAAAAAGTAACCAAATTTGGCCAATAATGTGGTTGTTTGCCTAACTCCAATTTCATCCACTGACTAGACAGCAGCAAAGGCCATCTATTAGTGCCTTATAACCATTATTTTCTGGCAAATGTCTAAGTGGGATTCTTGAGATGTTCCAACTCTGAAGTCACCCCATTGAAGTTGACATTTAAAACGGGTAAGGTAAGAGTTAAGGTAGGGTTAGGTAAGGGTCCTGGTTAAGGTTTAGGGTAAGGCTAGGGGTTAAGGTTAGGATTAGAGTTTCTGGTAGGGACATCCCAAGGGTATCAGTAACCATGATTTTATACCTCAATTCTCTTAACTCCTTGCAGTAATTTTGAGAGTTCCCAACTATGATTTGACTGCCAATACATAATCAGTTACTAGGCAAACTAGGGAGGATCAGGTTCTGATGAGCCAGTAAGTAAGGAAACCGCCAACTACGGAAACTTCTGAAGCCAAACCATTCTTGCATGTAGCCAACACAGCAGTTGAGTAGCCAACACAGCAGTTGACTATCCCTTGTGATTGTCCTCAATTTTGTTATTGTACCAGTTCCCTCCAATTCTCGTCACCCATATTAGTGACCTAATTCCAGATCTGAGTTTAAATTATTTGAAATCATGTGGTGGGGGCAGTGTGCTGAGATATTGTACGCCTGTGGGGCGCAAACCAATATTTTATATATACACTAGATGACTGATAGGGGGCAATGTGTTGAAGCCACCGTGCCTCCATCTTGGCATTCTCCCACTATCGTAAACATATTTTTTTTGAATCTATAGAAATGTATGTATTAATGTTCACATTTATTTTTGCCACATGCATTCTATTACAGATGCCTTCATGCATAATTTTAAATTATATTATATGAGCTAAACATAAAAATGATAAAATAAAAAATATATAAAAAGTATCATTTTTAGGAATTACTAATGTTACTGTCCCTACCACAACAAAAATACTTAAATACATGTAATTTTGTCCTTGAAACATTTTATTGAAATATTGTAGAATTTCATTCATTCCTGTGGAGCACTGCTTCCCTGGGAGGGGGGATCCACTATATCATATGAGATCATGATAGAATCATACATTGGAAACCCTTTTCAGTTATCTTGGTTACTGAAATAGACTTTGGCAAATGTGGCTGCTGCAGGTACAACAAACTATTATGACCCCTCAATGGAAAGACGAGACTCTCACAAACACTCTACGAGCCCCAGAAGCTTAAAGTCAGCTTCCTTAAAGTATCATTTTCAGGGATTACTAATGTTACTTTCCCACTACAACAACAAACATACTTAAATACATTACTTAAGTCATTTTGTCCTTGAAACATTTCATTGAAATACTGCAGAATTCCATTTGTTGGAGGACTGCTCTTACTGGGGAGTGCCTTCAAAGCCTCTCAATAGCCAATACATAGCATCAGATTTGGCAGGGAGTGGTTACACAATTGCAGAATCACTACAATAGTTCTTTCTCTTGGATAGGTAACATGATAGACCTTTGCTCCATAAATGGTTTTACAGTCAACTGGGGTCACAGAAGAACAATAGAAAGCGTGGGCCACTCAAAATGAAGGGAATGAAAGAATACAGTACAATACAATACATCAAAATCAAAACAACTCATACCAAAAAAAATGAAGTTTCCATCACTGATGTAAAAGTATCTTACATTTAGCAGACACTCTTATTCAGAGCGACTTACAGTAGTAATTGGGGTACATTGACATGTTTTTTTCAGCTTGTTAGGTCGGTTATTTGAGCCAGAGACCTTTCGCTAACTGGCTCAACTCTCTAACCAATAGGCAACTTGCCGATCTCGAACTACATTCAATATTTACATCAATTTGGCTTTATACAAGTCACTGTCCTGATGTACATGTGGTTTACAGTATATTAGGAGGTAGTGAGTATTGGTCAGAGTGAGAGTGAGATAATGACATCACTATTTACAGTTAAAACAGTAGCATTGTTTTGTCAATGTGGCATGTCGTCTTCCGTGAACAGTCTCTCTCTTAGTTTGTAGTAGCTCCCCTTCCTGTCCATCAACTCCTGGTGAGTGCCCTGCTCCTGGACAGTCCCCTGATCAATCAGAATGATCTGATCCACCCTCTTCAGCTTGTGAGCAATCACCAGCAGGGTCTGGAAGGGGCAGATAGCCTGGACCTTTAAATGTTTAATTGACAACAAAATCAACATGAACAAAATGGCCGTCTCAGTCTCCGGACTTCAACCCCATTGAAAACCTGTTGTTTGAATTAAAGAGGGCAGTCCATAAACCCAGACGAAGGTGGTGAAGGATCTGGAAAGATTCTGTACGGAGGTATGGTCTAAGATCCCTCCCAGTGTGTTCTCCATTCCCATAAAACATTTTTGAAAAAGGCTCAGTGCTGTTATCCTTGCAAGGTGAGGTATTGAAAGGTATTGAAAATAGGGGCGGCAATAATTTTGACCACTATCTTTTTAAGAAGGAAATAATATTTGTTGTTAAACAATATCTATTTCTCTGAGCAATTGTGTTAGTATAAAATAATATAATTTTCCCATTTTTGAGGGGCATACAATAATTTTGGACATGTAATCTAATGCAACCTATTGTTTATTACAACCAAGATTAGGTGTCCCAACTTGGTCTCAGAGCAAAACATTCCATTTTGTATGATATGTTACTTTACCTTAGGTTACATAACATTGACGAGACATAACATAGCAAATGTAAATTTGGGACACTCAAATTAGTATGATATGCTACGTTTGGTATGGACAGTATGTTACTTAAGGCAAAAACTAAAGGAAGTTGGTGACATGCGAACGTCAAGCAACCCAAAGGTTGCTTGTTCAAATCTCCTCACGGTCAACTTTTGCAACTACTTACTACTTTTTAGCTACTTTGCAACTACTTAGCATGTTCGCTAACCCTTCCCCTAACCCTTTAACACAGGGGTGTCAAACTCATTCCACGGAGGGCCTAGTGTCTGCAGGTTTCTGGTTTTTCCTTTCAATAAAGCCCTAGACAACCAGGTGTGGGGAGTTCCTAACTAATTAGTGATGTTAATTCATCAATCAAGTATAAGGGAGGAGCGAAAACCCGCAGACACTCGGCCCCCCGTGGAATGAGTTTGACACCTGTGCTTTAACATAACTCCTAACCCTAAACTTAACCACTAACATAACGTAGCATACAATACTAAAGCTGTTGAACGTAATATATCATACTAAACAGGTCAAATGCAAGCCAGACGTAGGATACTATACGTCCTACAATTGTTTTATATTGTATGAAAGCTACTACATTGGTAGGCCAATGTAATGTTACCTAACGTAAAGTAACATATACTGTACTAAATGGAGTGGCACAGATTTGAGTAAAATAGAATATGTCAGCCAGCGTCCTTGTTTAACAGCAGCATTGAGTATCAAAGACTCAATAGCGGTCACAAGACCCAAGGTTTGGCGTTGGCTTGTTTTGCTTGGTGAAGTATACTGAAATAAAAGTGAAAGCAAAGGCAGAAAAGACTTGCAACGTGGTGTGATTGCAAGCCAACTTATTCGGCATGGAGTGGTTACACAATTGGCGCTTCACCCAGACAGATCAAGTTATTGTCAGCCATTTTGTGATGCCAGGTCTTGAGATGAGATGGCCACTGGTATATCCCCCTTTGTGC
The DNA here is from genome assembly GCF_045679555.1 of Salvelinus alpinus. Lineage (NCBI taxonomy): Eukaryota > Metazoa > Chordata > Actinopteri > Salmoniformes > Salmonidae > Salvelinus > Salvelinus alpinus. The sequence goes on from NC_092111.1 coordinate 10,217,164, forward strand.
TCTCCCTCCCTTCCTTCTTGTTGGTATCCGTTGGCAGTGGGTAGGTGGATTGTTGTTGATATGTCACCAACCTAAAGGGACAGGAAAATATACTGTATATGTCGAACTGACAATGCAAACTTCTACTGAGAAAATAATTGAGTTGATGAATGTTGCCACATGACACTTATCTCACGAATGTCCTGAGCTCAAATCATAGCAGCCCCAAAATAAACAAACTCCGGTACTTCTTATCACTACTTTGATTAAGTTGATGATTTTGATGACTAGATGATGTATGTCTACACCAGTGCTGCAGATGCACAAACAGTAAAGGTGAGCAGAAAACTCACAAGACACTGGCCAAGTGAATACTTCAAAACACCTGCAATACACATTGTAGCAGTTTTTTTTCCCCTGATCAGTGTTAAGGATTCTCAAAAAGAAACGCTCAATATTTGTATGACAGTCGACTGCCGCCTTTTCATGGTGATGTGCACTAGTCAGATCTGGTCATTAAAATGGGTGCCAGTATCTCTCCTGAGGTCTGTGTCTATGTGTTATTGTTCTCCGGTAGGGGGTGTTGGAGCACTGACATTTTGTTGTGGCTTAGCCGTAGTGGAGACAGGCAGACTGCCAAAAACATTGGCAAAGAACAAGGGACGGTCCTCCAGGGACTTTCCAAGACTTAGTGCTCTGTGTGATAAAATAACAATTATTCCGTACCAGAATCAAATGTGCTCATGTACACACTCAAGTGGACCAGACAACACTAAAAAGTATGACAAAAGCTCATGCACAATACAAATACCGGCAAACATTGCTTAGGCTACACTTCACCACAAAAATGGCTGCAGACAAGTCTGTCACACCGATAAAACACTTAGACAACATCATTCACAACAATGGGTATGGATCTATACAGGAAATGTAAAATAAGCGTCAGATAAAATGCTGTGGTTTAGCAAAAGATTTAAATGTTTAATAGATTATTTATTCTCTTGGGTAGGCAACGTAATAGACTTTTGCTCCAGAAGATCATAAATGTTTTTAGAACATGGGTCACTCACTGCCCCTCTATGTATTATTCAAACATTAAGAAATAGAATAGGAAGAATACAATACAATAAAATAAAATCAAAACCACTCATACGAGATAACAAAATGTCACCAACAGAAGTGTCCATCTCTTATGAAAACCCCCAAAATCTAACTATATTCAATATTTACATGAATTTGTGATGTACATGTGGTTTACAGTATATTAGGAGGTAGTGAGTATTGGTCAGAGTCAGTAAATGACATCACTATTTACAGTTCAAACAGTAGCATTGTTTTGTCAATGGGACATGTCGTCTTCCGTGAAACGTCTCTCTCTTAGTTTGTAGTAGCTCCCCTTCCTGTCCATCAACTCCTGGTGAGTGCCCTGCTCCTGGACAGTCCCCTGGTCAATCAGAATGATCTGATCCACCCTCTCAATGGTCTTCAGCCTGTGAGCAATCACCAGCAGGGTCTGGAAGGGGCAGATAGCCTGGAAGTTAAAATGTTTAATTGACAACAAAATCAACATTAACAAAATGGGCGTCTCAGTCTCCGGACTTCAACCCCATTGAAAACCTGTTGTTTGAATTAAAGAGGGCAGTCCATAAACTCAGACGAAGGTGGTCAAGGATCTGGAAAGATTCTGTACGGAGGTATGGTCTGAGATCCCTGCCAATGTGTTCTCCATTTTCATAAAACATTTTTGAAAAAGGCTCAGTGCGATTAACCTTGGAAGGTGAGGTATTGAAAGATATTGAAAACAGGCGTGGCAATAATTTTGACCCCTATCTTTTTAAGAAGAAAAAAATATTAGTTGTTAAACAAAATATATTTCTCTTAGCAATTGTATTAGTGTAAAATAATATACACTACCGTTCAAAAGTTTGGGGTCACTTAGAAATGTCCTTGTTTTTGAAAGAAAAGCAACATTTTTTGTCAATTAAATAAACATCAAATTGATCAGAAATAGAGTGTAGACATTGTTAATGTTGTAAATGACTATTGTAGCTGGAAACGTCTGATTTTTAATGGAATACAGTGGGGCAAAAAAGTATTTAGTCAGCCACCAATTGTGCAAGTTCTCCCACTTAAAAAGATGAGAGAGGCCTGTAATTTTCATCATAGGTACACTTCAACTATGACAGACAAAATTAGAAAAAAAATCCAGAAAATCACATTGTAGGATTTTTTATGAATTTATTTGCAAATGATGGTGGAAAATAAGTAATTGGTCAGTAACAAAAGTTTATCTCAATACTTTGTTATATACCCTTTGTTGGCAATGACAGAGGTCAATCGTTTTCTGTAAGTCTTCACAAGGTTTTCACACACTGTTGCTGGTATTTTGGCCCATTCCTCCATGCAGATCTCCTCTAGAGCAGTGATGTTTTGGGGCTGTTGCTGGGCAACACGGACATTCAACTCCCTCCAAAGATTTTCTATGGGGTTGAGATCTGGAGACTGGCTAGGCCACTCCAGGACCTTGAAATGCTTCTTACGAAGCCACTCCTTCGTTGCCCGGGCGGTGTGTTTGGGATCATTGTTATACTGAAAGACCCAGCCACGTTTCATCTTCAATGCCCTTGCTGATGGAAGGAGATTTTCACTCAAAATCTCACAATACATGGCCCCATTCATTCTTTCCTTTACACGGATCAGTCGTCCTGGTCCCTTTGCAGAAAAGCAGCCCCAAAGCATGATGTTTCCACCCCCATGCTTCACAGTAGGTATGGTGTTCTTTGGATGCAACTCAGCATTCTTTGTCCTTTGTTCTTTGTCCTCCAAACACGACGAGTTTTTACCAAAAAGTTATATTTTGGTTTCATCTGACCATATGACATTCTCCCAATCTACTTCTGGATCATCCAAATGCTCTCTAGCAAACTTCAGACGGGCCTGGACATGTACTGGCTTAAGCAGAGGGACACATCTGGCACTGCAGGATTTGAGTCCCTGGCGGCGTAGTGTGTTACTGATGGTAGGCTCTGTTACTTTAGTCCCAGCTCTCTGCAGGTCATTCACTAGGTCCCCCCGTGTGGTTCTGGGATTTTTGCTCACCGTTCTTGTGATCATTTTGACCCCACGGGGTGAGATCTTGCGTGGAGCCCCAGATCGAGGGAGATTATCAGTGGTCTTGTATGTCTTCCATTTCCTAATAATTGCTCCCACAGTTGATTTCTTCAAACCAAGCTGCTTACCTATTGCAGATTCAGTCTTCCCAGCCTGGTGCAGGTCTACAATTTTGTTTCTGGTGTCCTTTGACAGCTCTTTGGTCTTGGCCATAGTGGAGTTTGGAGTGTGACTGTTTGAGGTTGTGGACAGGTGTATTTTATACTGATAACAAGTTCAAACAGGTGCCATTAATACAGGTAACGAGTGGAGGACAGAGGAGCCTCTTAAAGAAGAAGTTACAGGTCTGTGAGAGCCAGAAATCTTGCTTGTTTGTAGGTGACCAAATACTTATTTTCCACCATAATTTGCAAATAAATTCATTAAAAATCCTACAATGTGATTTTCTGGATTTTTTTTTCTCATTTTGTCTGTCATAGTTGAAGTGTACCTATGATGAACATTACAGGCCTCTCTCATCTTTTTAAGTGGGAGAACTTGCACAATTGGTGGCTGACTAAATACTTTTTTGCCCCACTGTATCTACATAGGCATACAGAGGCCCATTATCAGCAACCATCACTCCTGTGTTCCAATGGCACGTTGTGTTAGCTAATCCAAGTTCATCATTTTAAAAGGCTAATTGATCATTAGAAAACCCTTTTGCAATTATGTTAGCATAGCTGAAAACTGTTTTGCTGATTAAAGATGCAATAAAACTGGCCTTCTTTAGACTAGTTGAGTATCTGGAGCATCAGCATTTGTGGGTTCGATTACAGGCTCAATATGACCAGAAAAAAATACATTTCTTCTGAAACTCGTCAGTCTATTCTTGTTCTGAGAAATGAAGGCTATTCCATGTGAGACATTGCCAAGAAAGAGCCCCAAAATCGCAAAGAAGCAGCCCCAAAATCTCACCAATGACTATGGCTTTTCAAATCACCCAGTATTTGCTATCTGCAGGGTTAGTTCTAGGCAAATATTGCAATTCTTCAGACAGTAGGTTACTTAAGGAAAAAAAATTAATGGAGGGTGTTATGCAAACGTTGACCAACCCAAAGGTTGCGTGTTCAAATCTCATCAGGTTCAACTTTTGCAACTACTTACTACTTTTTAGCTACTTTGCAACTACTTAGCATGTTAGCTAACGCTTTAACATAACTCCTAACCCTAAATCCAAACAGAACGTATCATATCAGACTAAAGCTGTTGAACGTAATATATCATACTAAACGGGTCAAAATCAAGCCAGACACTCGATACTATACGTCCTACAATTAGTCTTATATTGTACGACCGCTATTACATTGGTAAGTCAATGTAATGTTACCTAACGTAAAGTAACATATACTAATTGGAGTGGCACATATTTTAGTAAAACTGAATACGTCAGCCAGCGTCCTTGTTTAACAGCAGCATTGAGTATCAAAGACTAAATAGCAGTCACAAGACACAGGATTTGGCGTTGGCTTGTTTTGCTTGGTGAAGTATACTGAAATGAAAGTGAAAGTAAAGGCAGAAAGTACTTGCAACGTGGTGGGATTGCAAGCCAACTGATTTGGCATGGAGTGGTTACAGTTGGCGCTTCACCCAGACAGATCAAGTTATTGTCGGCCATTTTGTGATGCCAGAAGGTCTTGAGGTGAGATGGCCGCTGATATTTTCCCTTTGTGCTCTCCCTCCATCCCTTCTTATCGGTATCCGTTGGCAGTGGGTAGGTGGATTGTTGTTGATATGTCACCAACCTAAAGGGACAGGAAAATATACTGTATATGTCGAACTGACAATGCAAACTTCTACTGAGAAAATAATTGAGTTGATGAATGTTGCCACATGACACTTATCTCACGAATGTCCTGTGTTGAAATCATAGCAGCCCCAAAATAAACACATTTATGCATTTACTTCTTATCAATAGTTTGAGTTGAGGATTTGGATGACTAGATGATGTATGTCTACACCAGTGCTGCAGATGCACAAACAGTAAAGGTGAGCAGAAAACTCACAAGACACTGACCAAGTGAATACTTCAAAACACCTGCAAGGTAAATGCACAAAGTGTTTTCCAGATCAGTGTTAAGGATTCTCAAAAGGAAATGCTCAATATTTGTATGAGACTCGACCGCGGCCATTTCGTGGTGATGTGTACTAGTCACAGATCTGGTCATGAAATGGTTGCCAGTATCACCTAAGGTCTATATCGATAGGTGAATGTTCTCCGGTAGGGGGAGGTGGAGTACTGATGTCTTGTGGCTTTAGCAGTGGTGCAGCCAGGCAGACTGCCAAAAACATAGACAAAGAACAAGGGACGGGCCTCCAGGGACTTTCTGTGTAGTAAAATAAGAAACATTAATCCCGGACCATAATATATTGTGGACCGGACCCGCCTCTAATTCTTGCGTGCCGTAAATGAGATTTGGTTGCCTCAAGAGCCATTTATTTAGAGATTAGTGCCCATAGATATAGAATGGTATGTATCTATGGTTGAAGTTTCTACATTATGATGCATTTACATGACACTCAACCATTCAACTTTATTTATTAGATAACATTAAAAGCTTCCGATTGAACCAGTTCAAGTTTCCTTCATATTTTAATGTGAGTATTTTTGATATGGCTGCCTTCCTCTCCCCAGTAGGCAAGGGGATTGATGCCAGACAATCACACAATGGCACTGCCAGGTAGATTGAAATGAGGATGGAAATGTCCATCTCAGCTCAAGAACTCAGTTTACTCTGAAAACACTGGAGACCCCAAAAATGTATTCAATAATAATAAAGCAAAGAAATAAACAAATACAAAACCCCCCCAAAAACTGGATAGGGACACTGAGGAGTATTTTTAGGAATGTAAAGAAAACATTAGAAAAAGGAGAGGCTTTATCAGACATGAACAGCAGCTGAGTCTTGGGAGTCTTTACTCACTTCTGTCGGATCTATTAGTTTACTGTAATAATTAATAGCCGATTCCTTATCTCCAGTATCTGTCCATCCTGCTTAACTAGTGTCCATGTTCTTCTTATTGCTCATGCCAGATTCCAATATTCAATGAAAACCAGGACACTGGTGTACGCCACAGGATCTTGGATGAACATACAATGCTAGTAGATTACAGAATAGGTACATATACTATATCAGAACCATAACATCAGTTCTCATAAATGTATGGCTTTGCCTGTGTCACGTACCCTTTTCATACTATCATGCCGACCTGAACTGTTTAGGCTCAGATATTTTCTTTTCACATTGTCCTTTTCAGAATGGTTCCAGCATCTATGGTGGATGCGTAACCAGATGCATAACTAGGCCAGTGCAGTTCAGCTCAGTTTGGTTCAGCTCAGTAGTATGAAAAGGTTATTAGACCTATGGAGGAACAAAAATGTCATGTCAGCCCTGTTTTTTCCAAATATCTGTAAGTGCCAAAGAGTTTATTATTTAAAAAATTATATTAAGTTCTGTGCCAGAAGAAAATGTATTCTAAATGTGAACATGTATTTGAAAGACAATTTGAAAGATTTAATTTATTTCAATATTTGAAAGAAAATAATTGTCTTATACACATAACCACAATAAAAAATTCCTATGACAGTTCTCTAAAAAAAAGTATTTTATTGAAGACATTGACTGCCATATGTTGCCTGAGAGAAGGTCATGGCATCCATACATACTTATTATTTTACATACTTATTTGACTATGTTCATGATGTATTGTATGGTATTGATGTGACTGTGAATATAGTTAGAATGGGCCAGATTCACTTCTTCTCATTGGAAAAGCGGTGGTACAGGTCACCAACATCCTCTTGAGAAACTTTAATCCAACCAGTCTCTCTCATGTGATACACTGCAAAGAACAAAGACAAAGTCAAACACACACACACCCACCCACGCACACACACACACACACACACACACCACCATCACCACCATTATAAAACAGGTAACAAGCTCAGACTTACTGTTGACTGTTCCCCCAGAGTAAGCATCCCTGTGTGTAGCATGAAAGATGGCCCTCTGTGCCAATTCATAGGCTTCTGGAACAGACAAGTCATAACGGTAGCCACTGTCCATCACACCATAGGCATAGGTGTTACCAGACCCAGTGGAGAACATGTTTCCACACAGTCTCAGGCCATTGTCATCAACGTAATACAGCCCAGGACCCTGCAATCATAAAAACAATAATAATAATCATGAATGTCTATTAGTAGCAGGCTGACAATACAATTTCAACTAATGAGTGTTTGTTAATTACCCACTAAAAGAGAAAACTTCGTAGTCAAAACATCTAACACTGGGGTACACAAACCTAGCAACCTGAAAGGCCTAACTTTAACTTGCCTTCTTGTCCCAGCCACATATCATTGTGCCCATGGAGAGACCCATCCCTCTGTAGTTGACCACCATGTTGGCAAGGAGCTTAGAGGCAGCAGATACAGAGATCCTCTCCTTGTTCCTCAGCTTGTATATCCTTAAATGAAGTGAAGGGTTGAGGGAAAATTGAAAAATATACACTCCTAGAAAAAAAAGGTGCTATCTAGAACCTCAAAGAATTCTTTGGCTGTTCCCACAGGAGAACCCTTTGAAGAACCCTTTTTGTTTCCAGGTAAAATCCTTTTAGTTCAAGGTAAAACACTTTTAATTCCAGGTAAAACACTTTTAAGTTCCATGTAGCTTTTTACATCAGGGTTCCCCAACAAGCAGGCCCACGGGTGGTTTTATTTGCCCCCCTAATTTTCTTAGCAAAAATTAAACAGATATATATTCTACATAGAACAGTGGAGGCTTCTCAGAATTGGAAGGGGAGGACCATCCTCCTCAGTGAGTTTCAGAATTTTTTTTGTGAAACATTTAAAAAAAAGTGAACTATACAAAATATATTCATATCACCAAATCATTTATTAAAACACCCTGTTTTGCAATGAAGGTCTACAGTAGCCTCAACAGCACTCTGTAGGGTAGCACTATGGCGGCAGGTAGCCTAGTGGTTAGAGCGTTGGGCTAGTAACCGAAAGGTTGCTGAATCAAATCTCAGCTCTGACAAGGTAAAATTCTGTCATTCTGCCCCTGAACAAGGCAGTTAACCAACTGTTCCCATAGCGCCGAAGATGTGGATGTTGATTATGGCAGCCCCCCGCACCTCTCTGATTCAGAGGGGTTGGGTTAAATGCAAATCCAAATCCAAATCAAATCAAATTCTATTAGTCACATACACATGGTTAGCAGATGTTAATGCGAGTGTAGCGAAATGCTTGTGCTTCTAGTTCCGACAATGCAGTAATAACCAACAAGTAATCTAACCTAACAATTCCACAACTACTACCTTATACACACACAAGTGTAAAGGGATAAAGAATATGTACATAAAGATATATGAATGAGTGGTGGTACAGAACGGCATAGGCAAGATACAGTAGATGGTATAGAGTACGGTATATACATATGAGATGAGTACTGTAGGGTATGCAAACATAAAGTGGCATAGTTTAAAGTGGCTAGTGGTACATGTATTACATAAAGATGGCAAGATGCAGTAGATGATATAGAGTACAGTATATACATATGAGATGGGTAATGTAGGGTATGTAAACATTATATTAAGTGGCATTGTTTAAAGAAGACACATTTCAGTTGAAGGCATTCAGTTGTACAACTGACTAGGTATCCCCTTTACCATGTTGTAGCTGGAAGACAGCTAGTTTCCGTCCTTCTCTGGGTACATTGACTTAAATACAAAACCTAGGGGGCTCATGGTTCTCACCCCCTTCCATAGACTTACACAGTAATTATGACAACTTCCGGAGGACGTCCTCCAACCTATCAGAGCATGAACTGACATGTTGTCCACCCAATCAAAGTATCAGGGAATTAATCTAGTACCGAAAGCATAAGCTACAGCTAGATAGCACTGCAGTGCATAAATGTGGTGAGTGGTTGACTCAGAGAAAGACAATAGTTGAACAGTTTTGAACAAATTAATTTCTTAAATAAATAAGGGGAAGCAAGAGAGAAAAAAAGAGATAGCTATATTTCATTTTTTTCTCTTTCACTTACTTAGCTAGGGAAGTCAGCTAGCTAGTTTAGCTTACTCAAACACCCTGCTCAAACAGACAGGGATGCTCTGTTAGCTAGCTGGCTATGTTTATCCACCACTGGAACTCCAAGTCAGGGTAAGCTTTTGGTTTTATTAATTTATTCCCACCGGGGCCTGCCGGTGTAACTGATAAACTGCTTGCTAACTGTACACTATATACATGATTGTAGCAGGTTTAGTGACGCGTTCGTTCTAGTAGCTATGTTGAATTGACGTTAGCTAATATGGTAACAACAATGTAGGCTGTGGGTAGCGGTTATGATATGAAGGTTTGGCTTGGAAAGGTTTTGTCGCCTGGTCACAGACAGTTGATGTGTTGTGCGCTGAAATCCACAAGCGAAGGGAAAAGGTGAGAGGAGGAGAGTGAGTAGATGTGTGAAGGAATTATCCAACGATTAAAGGGATCATGCTGTTTTGTTTGTGGCTACTATGAAAGAGAACTGTGTTTGCGTGTGATCAGGGGTGTATTCATTCTGCCAGTTCTGTTGAAAGAAAAACTTAAATGGAAGCAAACGGAACGAAACAGGGATAAACATACCTGAATTTGTCCAATAGAAACTCTAGTTTGCAACTGTTGGACTAAAGATGACTCTCTAGATAAGCTAGATGCAGGCAAGATTGTGCAAGGCGGTATTGAATGTGTCAATGTCTGTCACCTTGATTATTCACATTTATATATACCTGTGCACATTGAACTGGGTGAATGGAATATGAATGACAGTCATCCAATATACTGTAATAGAAATAAGGCCATGCTAGTAAAAAAAAAATCGTACTCCCTAATCTTAAACAGCACCGATCAACACTGATATAGAATTTTCATTGTTTCACATAAAAGATTGTAAAAACACCAGGAAATTAGCTACAAGTGATTTAAATTTGGAAATCTGTTCCCAAGTATTCCCAAGCATAATAGAGAAACACGTGATGGTATACAAATGCAATGTTTGAAATGACTATGTTTTATTCAAATATAATATAAAATATTATATATGTTCAACATAAAATAGGCCTGTGGCTGAATCTAGTTGATCATCCCTGCTTTACAGAGTTCCACCTGGCAACAAATAGCCTTCTACCTAGAACCAAAAAGGGTTCTCCTATGGGGACAGCCGAAGAACCCTTTTTTCTAAGAGTGTAGGATGGAAAAGATAGGTACCAAATAAAAGGAAATTAGACAGCACCCATCTTTCCCATTGTTTTGGGATTGAGGGATATAGTTTGATTAACAAAACATGGGACATGGACTCAATACTAGAACACAGTTGAGTTTTGATGTTTAAAAATGTCTAACAAGCTTTGATTTTGGAGTAAGCCATCACTATAACGTGACCATCTTCTCTCACCTGCATTCCTTGGCCAAGACTCTCTCCCAATAGACACAGTCGGCAGCACTGCCTGACATTGTCCCAAGTAGAAAGGGGTTTATCTCGATCACCTTCTTAAACATCTGAGTGCCTTAAACACAAAGGGGGGTTATTCATTACACATATGCCACAGTAGATTCACAAAACATACTTGTTCTTTATTGTATTTGACCATCTCTCTCTTCCATACTCAATGTTCTACCCCCTCCCTCCCTCTATCAATCACTCCATCCAACTAAAATGTTTTAAAACTTATATCCAAGTGTGTGTGCTTGTCTGTGTGTGTGTATCACTTACTGACGTAAGATCCTGCAGATGCTCTGGAGTCAACAGCCACCATCACCCCATGCTGGAACTTGAACGCCAGAGTAGTAGTGCCATGCTCCAGGTTGATCTTCACCCCATCCACCCCTTCCTCACTGTCAACCAGAGGCCTAAGAAACTCTGCTGGCTGTGGAAACACAGTTGACAAAGTAGATTTTGTAGTCAAAAGCTACTAGATATTGTCATTGTAATGCACACATAGGGCTGACTCGCATATTCCGATTGAAGTAGCTAATCCAGCAGAAGGTCTAGGCCTTTTATAAACTTGTTTCAATATTTTCTATTGCCATTTTTTCTATCATGCATGGTCATTAGTCTAACAGTAAACCTACATATTTGACCAAGCTTACAATCCCAGAACCACTGGTGAAAAACAATCACAGAACCGCTCATTGCTATATGAGCCATGTTGTTCCATCTCCCATCAAGTGGGTCACGTTAAACGTTATTGGCGCGATGTGTATGGTGTTCGCCTCCCTGCCACTCTATTACATTACTACTACTACATGAATGAATGAAACATCTGCTTCCAATTACTTTGACAGATGTAAAGAACTGCCAGGTAAGCCAATTGGTTATTCAAAATTATGTTATCTTGTAAACTCAACCATCACCATAGGAAACAGCTGAGGTGACAAATCCCACACGCGAATAATCAGGTGTTACTTACATCAACTCCAACGGGTACCGCCAACTCTGGTGTCTGAGAAGCGAAATTGAAGTGATTGGCTTTATCCACCGACGCTCGTTCCGCGTTGAATCCGTCCTCTTTAACCCAATCTGATATCCCGCAAACGTCGAGAAGAGCCATTTTGTAGTATTCTGAAGCTACTGAGTTTCACTGTTCCTCCGCTTTGAAATCGAAACTGAAATGTTACTGCTAGGCTATTAACACCATGAAATGAGCATACGCGCAACGGTACTTTGTTATGCCTTGGTCTCCAAATGACAGGTCTCCAAATGGCTTGTTCTTGTTAAATCGTAACAATAATGGGTCTCCAAATGGCTTGTTCTTGTTAAATCGTAACAATAATGCGTAAAGTAAATCTCAAATTAGAAAGAGATTGAATTACAACCTACGTATTTTATAGATGCAATGCATTTTTCTTGGCTATATTTCAAATCTTATTTGAGAGCTGCACTATAGTGGTTAATCATAGACTAACTATGTTGGCTAGGATTTGACTTCTCCCACGGGACAGTGCCCATTCACCCCATTTCCATACCTACCCGACGTGTGCTCTGGCCTATGCCAATACCTAGACGTTGCTAGGCAGATCACTGCCATTCAGGTTACCTACCTGTAACAATTTACTTTTAACATCCCATCAATAGGGTGGTGTGGTGGCATAAAGTTGTCTTAAACAACACATTATAATTTAAAAAAATGTCTCTGGAGTGGTAGTGATGGAGGGGAGGGGTGCAAGTGATTTTATTGTTTTCATAATTATAAATATGTGTTGATAAAACCTAATATTAGCACCATAAAAAACAACAGCCTATGCCTTCATAATTATTCCCTTCCCTATCCCTTCTCAATTATGGCAGGGATATGTCTAGTCAACATGTATAGAATAAAACACAATAAAGGACAACGGCTGTTTGAGTGTTGGAAGTTGCACTGCCTCCAAAATGGGACTTGCCTATATGGCAGTTATAGAAGAACCTGTCAGGCAAGGTGTGACTGGCAAAACAACTATAAAGCAATCACAGATTAACCAGTCCAATGATTTTATCTTTCCAGTAACCATTGATTTACTCAGGTAAAGGATCACATTTTCTAACCAACCAGAAATTTACTTTTGTATGATGTCATATGTTGTCATACAGGGTTGTGGTTCCCATGTTGATTCAGTGGCTTAGTACTATTTTACATTTACATTTACATTTAAGTCATTTAGCAGACGCTCTTATCCAGAGCGACTTACAAATTGGTGCATTCACCTTATGATATCCAGTGGAACAACCACTTTACAATAGTGCATCTAACTCTTTTAAGGGGGGGGGGGTTAGAAGGATTACTTTCTCCTATCCTAGGTATTCCTTAAAGAGGTGGGGTTTCAGGTGTCTCCGGAAGGTGGTGATTGACTCCGCTGACCTGGCGTCGTGAGGGAGTTTGTTCCACCATTGGGGTGCCAGAGCAGCGAACAGTTTTGACTGGGCTGAGCGGGAACTGTACTTCCTCAGAGGTAGGGAGGCGAGCAGGCCAGAGGTGGATGAACGCAGTGCCCTTGTTTGGGTGTAGGGCCTGATCAGAGCCTGAAGGTACGGAGGTGCCGTTCCCCTCACAGCTCCGTAGGCAAGCACCATGGTCTTGTAGCGGATGCGAGCTTCAACTGGAAGCCAGTGGAGAGAGCGGAGGAGCGGGGTGACGTGAGAGAACTTGGGAAAGTTGAACACCAGACGGGCTGCGGCGTTCTGGATGAGTTGTAGGGGTTTAATGGCACAGGCAGGGAGCCCAGCCAACAGCGAGTTGCAGTAATCCAGACGGGAGATGACAAGTGCCTGGATTAGGACCTGCGCCGCTTCCTGCGTGAGGCAGGGTCGTACTCTGCGAATGTTGTAGAGCATGAACCTACAGGAACGGGTCACCGCCTTGATGTTAGTTGAGAACGACAGGGTGTTGTCCAGGATCACGCCAAGGTTCTTAGCACTCTGGGAGGAGGACACAATGGAGTTGTCAACCGTGATGGCGAGATCATGGAACGGGCAGTCCTTCCCCGGGAGGAAGAGCAGCTCCGTCTTGCCGAGGTTCAGCTTGAGGTGGTGATCCGTCATCCACACTGATATGTCTGCCAGACATGCAGAGATGCGATTCACCACCTGGTTATCAGAGGGGGGAAAGGAGAAGATTAATTGTGTGTCGTCTGCATAGCAATGATAGGAGAGACCATGTGAGGATATGACAGAGCCAAGTGACTTGGTGTATAGCGAGAATAGGAGAGGGCCTAGAACAGAGCCCTGGGGGACACCAGTGGTGAGAGCACGTGGTGCGGAGACAGATTCTCGCCACGCCACCTGGTAGGAGCGACCTGTCAGGTAGGACGCAATCCAAGCGTGGGCCGCGCCGGAGATGCCCAGCTCGGAGAGGGTGGAGAGGAGGATCTGATGGTTCACAGTATCAAAGGCAGCCGATAGGTCTAGAAGGATGAGAGCAGAGGAGAGAGAGTTAGCTTTAGCAGTGCGGAGCACCTCCGTGACACAGAGAAGAGCAGTCTCAGTTGAATGACTAGTCTTGAAACCTGACTGATTTGGATCAAGAAGGTCATTCTGAGAGAGATAGCAGGAGAGCTGGCCAAGGACGGCACGTTCAAGAGTTTTGGAGAGAAAAGAAAGAAGGGATACTGGTCTGTAGTTGTTGACATCGGAGGGATCGAGTGTAGGTTTTTTCAGAAGGGGTGCAACTCTCGCTCTCTTGAAGACGGAAGGGACGTAGCCAGCGGTCAAGGATGAGTTGATGAGCGAGGTGAGGTAAGGGAGAAGGTCTCCGGAAATGGTCTGGAGAAGAGAGGAGGGGATAGGGTCAAGCGGGCAGGTTGTTGGGCGGCCGGCCGTCACAAGACGCGAGATTTCATCTGGAGAGAGAGGGGAGAAAGAGGTCAAAGCACAGGGTAGGGCAGTGTGAGCAGAACCAGCGGTGTCGTTTGACTTAGCAAACGAGAATCGGATGTCGTCGACCTTCTTTTCAAAATGGTTGACGAAGTCATCAGCAGAGAGGGAGGAGGGGGAGGAGGGGGAGGAGGATTCAGGAGGGAGGAGAAGGTGGCAAAGAGCTTCCTAGGGTTAGAGGCAGATGCTTGGAATTTAGAGTGGTAGAAATTGGCTTTAGCAGCAGAGACAGAAGAGGAGAATGTAGAGAGGAGGGAGTGAAAGGATGCCAGGTCCGCAGGGAGGCGAGTTTTCCTCCATTTCCGCTCGGCTGCCCGGAGCCCTGTTCTGTGAGCTCGCAATGAGTCGTCGAGCCACGGAGCAGGAGGGGAGGACCGAGCCGGCCTGGAGGATAGGGGACATAGAGAGTCAAAGGATGCAGAAAGGGAGGAGAGGAGGGTTGAGGAGGCAGAATCAGGAGATAGGTTGGAGAAGGTTTGAGCAGAGGGAAGAGATGATAGGATGGAAGAGGAGAGAGTAGCGGGGGAGAGAGAGCGAAGGTTGGGACGGCGCGATACCATCCGAGTAGGGGCAGTGTGGGAAGTGTTGGATGAGAGCGAGAGGGAAAAGGATACAAGGTAGTGGTCGGAGACTTGGAGGGGAGTTGCAATGAGATTAGTGGAAGAACAGCATCTAGTAAAGATGAGGTCAAGCGTATTGCCTGCCTTGTGAGTAGGGGGGGAAGGTGAGAGGGTGAGGTCAAAAGAGGAGAGGAGTGGAAAGAAGGAGGCAGAGAGGAATGAGTCAAAGGTAGACGTGGGGAGGTTAAAGTCACCCAGAACTGTGAGAGGTGAGCCATCCTCAGGAAAGGAACTTATCAGGGCGTCAAGCTCATTGATGAACTCTCCAAGGGAACCTGGAGGGCGATAAATGATAAGGATGTTAAGCTTGAAAGGGCTGGTAACTGTGACAGCATGGAATTCAAAGGAGGCGATAGACAGATGGGTCAGGGGAGAAAGAGAGAATGTCCACTTGGGAGAGATGAGGATCCCAGTGCCACCACCCCGCTGACCAGAAGCTCTCGGGGTGTGCGAGAACACGTGGGCAGACGAGGAGAGAGCAGTAGGAGTAGCAGTGTTATCAGTGGTAATCCATGTTTCCGTCAGTGCCAAGAAGTCGAGGGACTGGAGGGAAGCATAGGCTGAGATGAACTCTGCCTTGTTGGCCGCAGATTGGCAGTTCCAGAGGCTGCCTGAGACCTGGAACTCCACGTGGGTCGTGCGCGCTGGGACCACCAGGTTAGAGTAGCAGCGGCCACGCGGTGTGAAGCGTTTGTATGGTCTGTGCAGAGAGGAGAGAACAGGGATAGACAGACACATAGTTGACAGGCTACAGAAGAGGCTACGCTAATGCAAAGGAGATTGGAATGACAAGTGGACTACACGTCTCGAATGTTCAGAATTTTTTTTTCAAGTGAATGCGTTTTATTTAGCCAAAATCAGACACTTTCTCCAGGCAGTTGTCCCATACTGTGTAGCCACTATTACCATTACTGCATAACAACAATTGTATGCCTGAAATACACCAATATTGTTTCTTCATTTAAGAAATCCTGGTATACACACTATACTGCACCGGTTGTTCAGTATAGTTAGTTACTAGGGCCTCAGGATCTCATCACAGTATCTCTGTGCATTCAAATTGCCATCAATAAAATGCAATTGTATTTGTTGTCCGTAGCTTATGCATGCCCATATCATAACCCCGCCAGATGTGGAAGTCTTGGGCTGGCGTGGTTACACGTGGTCTGCAGTTGTGCGGCCGGTTGGACGTACTGCCAAATTCTCAAACAACGTTGGAAGCAGCTTATGGTAGAGAAATTAACATTTATTTATCTGGCAACAGCTCTGGTGAACATTCCTGAAGTCAGCATGCCAATTGCATGCTCCCTCAAAACTTGAGACATCTGTAGCATTGTGTTGTGTGACAAAACGGCACATTTTAGAGTGGCCTTTTATTGTCGCCAGCACAAGGTACACATGTGTAATGATCATGCTGTTTAATCAGCTTCTTGATATGCCACACCTGTCAGGAGGATGGATCATCTTGGCAAAGGTGACATGCTCACTAACAGGGATGTAAACAAATTTGTGCACCAAATTTGAGAAATAAGCTTTTTGTGAGTAAAAATCTAATCACGTGTTTAGCAGATGTTATTGCGGGTGTAGCGAAATGCTTGTGTTTCTAGCTCCAACAATGCAGTAATATCTAACATGTAATATCTAACAATACACACAATCTAAAGTAAAGGAATGGAATTAAGAATATATAAATATTTGGACAAGCAATGTCAGAGCGACATAGACTAAGATACAGTAGAATAGGACAGAATACAGTATATACATATGTGATGAATAATGCAAAATATGTCAACATTATTAAAGTGACTAGTGTTCCAATTATTGAAGTGGCCAGTGATTTCAAGTCTATGTATATAGTGCAGCAGCCTCTAATGTGCTAGTGAAGGCTAAATAACAGTCTGATGGCCTTGAAATAGAAGATGTTTTTCAGTCTCTCGGTCCCAGCTTTGATCCACCTGTTCTGACCTCGCCTTCTGGATGATAGTGGGGTGAACAAGCAGTGGTTCGGGAGGTTATTGTCCTTGATTATCTTTTTGTCCTTCCTGTGGCATCGGGTGTTGAAGGTATCTTGGAGGGCATGTAGTTTGCCCCCGATGATTTGTTGGGCAGACCGCACCACCCTCTAGAGAGCCCTGCGGTTGCGGGCGGTGCAGTTGCGGGCGGTGCAGTGATACAGCCCGACAGGATGCTCTCAATTGTGCATCTGTAAAAGTTTGTGAGGGTTTTAGGTCCCAAGCCAAATTTCTTCAGCCTCCTGAGGTTGAAGAAGCGCTGTTGCGCCTTCTTCACCACACTGTCTGTGTGGGTGGACCATTTCAGTTTGTCAGTGATGTGTACGCCGAGGAACTTGAAGCTTTTCACCTTCTCCACTGCAGTTGCGGGCGGTTCCATCCATGTGGAAAGGGGGGTGCTCCCTCTGCTGTTTCCTGAAGTCCACGATCAGCTCCTTTGTTTACTCCCAGGGTCCTCAACTCCTCCCTGTAGGCTGTCTCATCATTGTTGGTAATCAGGACTAGTACTGTTGTGTCGTCTGCAAACTTGATGATTGAGTTGGAGGCGTGCGTGGCCACGCAGTCATGGGTGAACAGGGAGTACAGGAGGGGGCTGAGCATGCATCCTTGTGGGGCCCCAGTGTTGAGGATCAGCGAAGTGGAGGTGTTGTTTCCTACCTTCACCATCTGGGGGCGGCCCGTCAGAATGTCCAGGACCCAGTTGCACAGGGCGCCATTCAGACCCACGGCCTCAAGCTTAATGATGAGCTTGGAGGGTACTATGGTGTTGAATGCTGAGCTATAGTCAATGAACAGCATTCTTACATATTCCTCTTGTCCAGATGGGATAGGGCAGTTTGCAGTGCGATGGCGATTGCATCGTCTGTGGATCTGTTGGGGCGGTAAGCAAATTAAAGTGGGTCTAGGGTGTCAGGTAAGGTAGAGGTGATATGATCCTTGACTAGTCTCTCAAAGCACTTCACGATGACAGAATTGAGTTCTAAGGGGCGATGGCGCCGAAGAACATGGCTGACGTTTTACATTTTCCCAACCAATTGTGCTATTTTGTTGTTTTTTTTGCGTTTTGTGTGACTTATTTTTTTTACTTATTGTGTACATAATGTTGCTGCTACCATCTCTTATGACCGAAAATAACTTCTGGACATCAGAAAAGCAATTACTCACCGCAGACTGGAAGAAACGTTTTCCTTTAACGAGTCCGAAAATAAGGATATCCTGCTTTCACTGGAACAGGCCCAGCTCCACGCCTTTGTGTGAAGAAAAGATGCCGGAAAAGGGGACACAGATCGGGGATCCTTCTGAGAATCCGAGCGAGTAAATTCCCAATGCTTTCCATTCTTCTTGCTAACATGCAATCATTGGAAAATAAAATGTATGACCTACTATTAAGATTATCCTACCAACGGGACATTAAAAACTGTAACATCTTATGTTTCACCGAGACGTGGCTGAACGAAGATACGGACAATATAGAGCAAGCGGGATTTTCCATGCACCGGCAGAATAGAGACACTACCTCTGGTAAGACGAGGGGTGGGGGTGTAACTTTTTGTCAATAACAGCTGGTGCGCAATGTCTAATATTAAAGAAGTCTCGAGGTACTGCTCGCCTGAGTACCTTATAATAAGCTGCAGACCACATTATCTACCAAGAGAGTTCTCATCTGTATTATTCATTGCCGTCTATTTACCACTACAAAACAAAACTGTCACTAAGACTGCTCTCAACCAACTCTATAAGGCCATAAGCAAAGAAGAAAATGCTCACCCAGAAAAGGCGCTCCTAGTTGCCGGGGACTTTAATGCCGGCAAACTTAAATCAGTTTTACCAAATTTTTACCAGCATGTCACATGTGCAACCAGGAAAAAAGAATCCTAGACCACCTTTACGCCACACACAGAGATGCATACAAAGCTCTCCCCCACTCTCCATTTGGCAAATCTGACCATAATTCTATCCTCCTGATTCCAGCTTTAAAGCAAAAACTAAAGCAGGAAGTACCAGTGACTCGCTCAATACGGAAGTGGTCAGATGACGCGGATGCTACACTACAGAACTGTTTTGCTAGCACAGACTGGAATATGTTCCGGGATTTATCCAATGCCATTGAGGAATACACCACCTCAGTCATTGGCTTAATCAATAAGTGCATCGATGACGTCGTCCCCACAGTGACTGTACATACATATCCCAACCAGAAGCCATGGATTACAGGCAACATCCGCATCAAGCTAAAGGGCTAGAGCTGCCGCTTTCAAGGAGCGAGAGACTAATCCGGAAGCTTATAAGAAATCTCGCTATGCCCTCAGACGAACCACCAAACAAGCAAAGCGTCAATACAGGATTAAGATTGCATCCTACTACAATGGCTCTGGCGCTCGTCGGATGTGACAGGGCTTGAAAACTATTACGGACTACAAAGAGAAACCCAGACGCGAGGTGCCCAGTGACGTGAGCCTACCAGACGAGCTAAATGCCTTTTTAACGCTCTCGGTAGCCGATGTGAACAAAACCTTTAAACAGGTCAACATTCACAAAGCCGCTGGGCCAGACGGATTACCAGGACGTGTACTCAAAGCATGCGCGGACCAACTGTCAAGTGTCTTCACTGACATTTTCAACCTTTCCCTGACCGAGTCTGTAATACCTACATGTTTCAAGCAGACCACCATAGTCCCTGTGCCCAAGGAAGCGAAGGTAACCTGCCTAAATGATGACCGCCCCGTGGCACTCACGTCGGTAGCCATGAAGTGCTTTGAAAGGCTGGTCATGGCTCACAACAGCATCCTCCCGAACACTCTAGACCCACTCCAATTTGTATACCGCCCCAACAGATCCACAGATGACGCAATCTCAATCGCACTCCACACTGCCCTTTCTAACCTGGACAAAAGGAACACCTATGTGAGAATGCTGTTCATTGACTACAGTGCAGCGTTAAACACCATAGTGCCCACGAAGCTCATCATTAAGCTTAGGACTCTGGGACTAAACACTTCCCTCTGCAACTGGATCCTGGACTTCCTGACAGGCCGCCCGCAGGTGGTAAGGGTAGGCAACAACACGTCTGCTTCGCTGATCCTTAACACTGCGGCCCCTCAGGGGTGTGTACTTAGTCCCCTCCTGTGTTCCCTTTTCGCCCACGACTGTGTGGCCAAACACGACTCCAACACCATCATTAAGTTTGCTGATGACACAACCGTGGTAGGCCTGATCACCGACAACGATGAGACGGCATATAGGGAGGAGGTCTGAGAACTGGCAGTGTGGTGCCAGGACAACATCCTCTCCCGCAATGTGAGCAAGACAAAGGAGCTGATCGTGGACTACAGGAAAAGGCAGGCCGAACAGGCCTCCATTTACATCGACGGGGCTGTAGTGGAGCGGGTCGAGAGTTTCAAGTTCCATGGTGTCCACATCATCAACGAACGATCATGGTCCAAACATACCAAGACAGTTGTGAAGAGGGCACGACAAAACCTTTCCCCCCTCAGGGGACTGAAAAGATTGGCAGGGGTCCCCAGATTCTCAAAAGGTTTTACAGCTACACTATTGAGAGCATCCTGACCGGTTGCATCACCGCCTGGTATGGCAACTACTCAGCATCTGACCGTGAGGCACTACAGAGGGTAGTGCGAACGGCCCAGTACATCACTGGGTCCAAGCTTCCTGCCATCCAGGACCTATATAATAGACGGTGTCAGAGGAAAGCCCATAAAATTGTCAGAGACTCCAGTCACCCAAGTCATAGACCGTTGTCTCTGCTACCGCACGGCAAGCGGTACCGGAGCGCCAAGTCTAGGACCAAAAGGCTCCTCAACAACTTCTACCCACAAGCCATTAGACTGCTGAACAATTCATAAAAATCGCCACCGGACAATTTACATTGACCCCCCCTCCCTTTTGTACACTGCTGCTACTTGCTATTTGTTTGTTACCTAAGCATAGTCACTTCACCCCCACCTACATGTAGTTGATTACCTCAACTAGCCTGTACCCCTGCACACTGACTCGCTACCGGTGCCCCCTGTATATAGCAGCGGCGTAGCCACGGGTAGGCCTGGTTTTATCTCAGGCCTATACCCCCAAAAAGTTATTATTATTATTATTATTATTCAATATACATTTTTATTTGTATTTATTTTATTACATTTTTAAAAGAAATGCATGTGAGATTTATTTTCTATGGGTAATTTTAATATAATGTAACAAAGAAATAGTCTGCGACAATCAAGTTGGCTTCCGACTATTGGTTAAATTTCTTTTTTTTAATCATACGGTGATTTACCTGAACAACCTGGCAACGTCACGTGGATAAACTTTGTAGTGCATAAGCTAGCAATTTCTACCGCGCTAGTTTACTCGAATTGACTAAGCAGCTAAGGTAATTTAGTAGTTCGAGCAATGGCAAACCAAATGTCGATCGCTAGGTTTTTCAAAAATAGACGTCTGGAGGAAAAAGAGCGTGTGCCAGAAAATAATTCGGATCAATCTACCAATAGCTTCCAGAATGAGACATTAATAGTTGGCGCCAGGATAGAAACAACCACAATCACCACCACAACCGCCAATGCCACGTTGAGCCAGACATGCTTGCCTACCCCACCGTCTCCTCTCGTTCTTGATGCTGCGGGCGGGGGTAAACCTGCAGTAGGTCCACCGACAGATGTGTCTGCCGTTGATGAACCAGCCTGTCAACCAAAGCTAGCAAAGTTTCCTTCAAGTATGATAAATGGCAAATCACGCTGCTTCTCTTCAAGGTGGTATGACCAGTTCGTGTGGATTGAGTATGGTAAAGCAAAATATGCAATTTATTGTAAGTTTTGTAGGCACTTTCCTGGGGCGAATGTCGAATTCAGATTTGTTCGAGATGGATTTAAAAACTGGAAACTCTCAATAAATATTTTCTGCAAACACGAGAATAGCAAATCACATGCTAGTGCTCTTGCAAAATTTGAATCCTACAAGGCAACCCATGGGCCTAGAAGTCATGGGACTGTGTTGAACCAAATACATGGTGATGCAAACATGGATTTTATAGAAAGAAACCGTGCACATGTTAAAGTGGTCATAGATATTGTTCTAATGTGTGCAAAGCAGGATATTCAACTCAGAGGGCATATAGAAACCGATGAGGCAATCAACAAAGGTAACTTTTTAGAAATCTTCAATTTCGTCTCAAAGTATGACTCAGAAATACAAAACAGGCTTAATGAGCTACCTCACAATGCCAGGCTTATGAGCCCCGAAATCCAGAACGAGTTGCTGGAGTGTGCACCATCATTGTTAATGTGGAGGATAAAAGATGAAGTTCATTCTGCACCTTCCACGTATTTTGCCATACTAGCAGATGAATATAAAGATCAATCTAAACGAGAACTTATTGCTGGGTGCATCCAACACATTCATGCTGGAATGAATAAAGAAAGAACTGTTGGGTTTATGGAAACCGCTGATTAGTCTGCACAAGGAATTTCTCGGAAAATACTTGAAGTGTTTCAACCCCTGGAGTTGGATCCCACTCCGTGTGTGGGTTTTTGTTTCGATGGCGCTTCAGTCATGTCAGGGAACAGAGGAGGGGTACATGTCCTACTAAAGCAAACATTTAAGCAAGCGGTGTATGTGCATTGCAACTCCCCCGTTTGAATTTGGTTCTGTGCACCGCGGCAAAAGTGTCTGGACATGTCAGTACTTTTTTGGACACAGTAAACCAGCTGCACACATTTATGAGTGGATCCCACAGACATGCTGGATTCATATAAGTACAGAAAGAGTTGCATCCCGATAGATCATTAATCGAGCTAGAAAGATCCACGGATGTATGTTGGAGTTCAAAATCAGTGTCTGTGAGTAAAGTGCTGTTACTACTAGATGTCATTTTAGACGTTCTTGCAGATTTTTCAGAGGCTTGTGGACAAACCAAATTAGAAGCCGATGCCCTCTTACAACAAAACCAGAACAAGAAGTTTTTATTCCTGTTAGTCCCGTTTAGTAAATTGTTTGACACTAGTGATCTTGCTACGAAGGGATTACAAAGCTCTACATTATCTGTGACGGACTGTATTGGTTTAATTGAAATCCTCAAAAGCAGCTTTTCTACGTTCAGAGATAACTCAGGGGGAGACTTTGATAAAGTTCTCAAGCTAACTGAAGAGATGATGATTAAGCATGATATTAGTAATTGGGATGTGAGCGCATCACGGCAGCGAAAACTGCCTGTAAAATTGGCAGACAGTTGAGTCACAACTTCATTAGGGAAACATCCAGTATCAAGAGTGACAGTGACCTGAGGCAACTTTGGAACAATATTCTAGACACACAGATTGCTGAGTTAAACTCAAGATTTCAAAAAGACACATATGGGATCATGCAAGCGGCAGCCTCCTTTTCCAAAGAATCCCAAACCTGCGGCCTTAAAGAGCAGCTGAAGACCACATGCGATCATTATGCAATATCAATTGAGGATGCTGAATTCACTGTTTTTATTCAGCAGTTGAGTCGCAAAATGAACATGGGAAAGAGTGACTTTTCCTCCATAATGAGTGTACTTGACAGCTGCCCTGATGATATTTTCCCTAATATAAACTCTCCTTTAAGGATCATTGTCACACTTCCAATGACATCATGCAGTGTGGAGAGACTTTTCTCAACAACTAGGATAAAAAATCGTTTTCACACATCAATGACAAGTGCCCGGCTAAACCACTTCAGTTTGCTGTCTTTTGAGCGTGAACTGACAGATAAATTGGATTATGATGAAATCATCATTCAACTCAAAGCCTCGCCGTCTGCGCCTTGTGATGTAGGTCACGCCTTATGATACATCTACTAAAGGTAAGGTACCTTTTTATAGTACTACTGCCCGCCGTGGTATAAACGGTAACAACAAATATAGGCTTGTTTGCCCATCGAGATTAAAGTGCGCCTGAAGATGAGTTTTATGTTGTTGGCAAGTTGGCAACTGGTCTAAAGTTACTGTCTTATTTTAATATGCTGGGATAGGTAATTATTTGTATATGTAACGAGGTTGCTCCAAGTACTATGCACTAGTATAAAACGATTGTATTACGAAATAATATACGGTGCACATCGCAAAATAAATGTAATAAACAAGTAGAAAAAATGCCTATCCAAATTTTTCTAGGTGTATCCCAAAAAACAATTCTGGCTACACCCCTGGTATATAGCCTCATTATCGTTATTCTTATTGTGTTACTTTTTTTTTTTATATATTTTTTAATTTTATCCCATTTTCTCCCCAATTTTCGTGGTATCCAATCACTAGTAATTACTATCTTGTCTCATCGCTACAACTCCCGTACGGGCTCGGGAGAGACGAAGGTCGAAAGCCATGCGTCCTCCGAAGCGCAACCCAACCAAGCCGCACTGCTTCTTAACACAGCGCGCCTCCAACCCGGAAGCCAGCCGCACCAATGTGTCGGAGGAAACACCGTGTACCTGGCCCCCTTGGTTAGCACGCACTGCGCCCGGCCCGCCACAGGAGTCGCTGGAGCGCGATGAGACAAGGATATCCCTACTGGCCAAACCCTCCCTAACCCGGACGACGCTATGCCAATTGTGCGTCGCCCCACGGACCTCCCGGTCGCGGCCGGCTGCGACAGAGCCTGGGCGCGAACCCAGAGACTCTGGTGGCGCAGTTAGCACTGCGATGCAGTGCCCTAGACCACTGCGCCCCCCGGGAGGCTATTGTGTTACTTTTTATTATTACTTTTTATTTTAGCCTACTTGGAAAATATTTTCTTCTACTTGAACTGCACTGTTGGTTAAGGGCTTGTAAGTAAGCATTTCACGGTAAAGTCTACACTTGTTGTATTTGGCGCATGTGGCAAATAAAGTTTGATTTGATAGTCATTTAGTGTAGTTACCTTTGCTTTCTTGGGCACAGGAACAATGGTGGACATCTTGAAGCATGTGGGGACAACAGACTGGGATAGGGAGAGATGTCCGTAAACACTCCAGCCAGCTGGTCTGCGCATGCTCTGAGGACGCGGCTAGGGATGTCGTTTGGGCCGGCAGCCTTGCGAGGGTTAACACGCTTAAATGTCTTACTTACGTAGGCCATGGAGAAGGAGAGCCCACAGTCCTTTGTAGCGGGCCACGTTGGTGGCACTGTGTTATCCTCAAAGCGGACGAAGAAGTTGTTTAGCTTGTCCGGTAGCAAGACGTCGGTGTCTGCGACGTGGCTGGTATTCCCGTTGTAGTTCGTGATTGTCTGTCAACCCTGCCACATGGGTCTCGTGTCTAAGCCGTTGAATTGCGATTCCACTTTGTCTCTATACTGACGTTTTTCCTGTTTGATTGCCTTACAGAGGGAATAACTACACTGTTTGTATTCGGCCTTATTCCCAGTCACCTTGCCATGGTTAAATGCGATGGTTCGTGCTTTCAGTTTTGCGCGAATGCTGCCATCTATCCATGATTTCTGGTTAGGGTAGGTTTAATCGACACAGTGGGTACAACATCTCCTATAGCCTTCCTGATAACCTCAGTCACCGTATCAGTATATTCGTCTATGTTGTTCTCTGAGGCTACCCGGAACATATCCCAGTCCGCGTGATCAAAACAATCTTGAAGCGTGGATTCCGATTGGTCAGACCAGCGTTGAATTGTCCTTAGTACGGGTACTTCCTGTTTGAGTTTCTGCTTGTAGGAAGGGAGGAGAAAAATCGATTCGTGATCAGATTTGCAGAAGGGAGGGCGGGAGAGGGCCTTGTAGTCATCGCGGAAGTTGGAGTAGCAGTGGTCGAGTTTTTTAGCAGCGCGTGTACTATAGTCAATGTGTTGATAAAAATTCGGTAACGTTTTCCTCAAATTTGCTTTGTTAAAATCGCCAGCTACAAGAAATTCCGCCTCAGCATATGTGGTTTCCAGTTTGCATAAAGTCCAGTGAAATTTTTGAGGGCCGTCATGGTATCGGCTTGAGGGGGTATATACACGGCTATGACTATAACCGAAGAGAATTCTCTTGGGAGGTAATTCGGTTGGCATTTGATTGTGAGGTATTCTAGGTCGGGTGAACAAAAGGACTTGAGTTCGTGTATGTTATCACAATCACACCATGAGTAGTTAATCATGAAACACGCCCCTGCCCTTCTTCCCAGAGAGATATTTACTTCTGTCTGCGCGATGAACTGAGAACCCAACTGGCTGAACAGACTCAGACAGTTTATCCGAGTAACAAACATTTCCGGGATCTTTTATTTCAGCTCATGAAACATGGGACCAACACTTTACATGCTGCATTTATATTTTTCTTCAGTGCATACCACTGCTGGCTTGCTTCTGAAGCTAAGCAGGGTTGGTCCTGGTCAGTCCCTGGATGGGAGACCAGATGCTGCTGGAAGTGGTGTTGGAGGGCCAGTAGGAGGCACTCTTTCCTCTGGTCTAAAAAAATATCCCAATGCCCCAGGGCAGTGATTGGGGACACTGCCCTGTGTAGGGTGCCGTCTTTCGGATGGGACGTTAAACGGGTGTCCTGACTCTCTGAGGTCATTAAAGATCCCATGGCACTTATCGTAAGAGTAGGGGTGTTAACCCCGGTGTCCTGGCTAAATTCCCAATCTGGCCCTCAAACCATCATGGTCACCTAATAATCCCCAGTTTACAATTGGCTCATTCATCCCCCCTCCTCTCCCCTGTAACTATTCCCCAGGTCGTTGCTGCAAATGAGAACGTGTTCTCAGTCAACTTACCTGGTAAAATAACGGTAAAATAAAAAAATAAAAAAATAATGACCATTTGCAGTGTTTGAATTACAGCAACTGGTAACCAGTTATGGATGCTTTATCTAAATAGTGAGAAAAGAGTGTAGTAGTAGTGGGGGCCACCTCTGGCTTCTGGAGGTCTCAAAAAGTTCCATCATGTTTGATGACACAGGTCCACGTTACTTCCAGAGCCCAGGTCGTTCATGATGCCAGCTGGTTCATGATACCAGATGTTATGGCGTCCCGCACAAACTGCTTGCCTCCTCCTCCTAACAAAATAAACACAGGCACAAAAGGAGTTAGTTGGCCTACATTTACACTATTAATGTTATTCTCCCGTGAATAGATATAGGTAAAGTTACGTTCATATTAGGTTTATAACGATCTTCGAAAACAGCCAATGCTGCAAGGTCACCAGATCCTGAACTGAACAAAATCATACTAACCATACAAATATATCCAGACATGTTACTTTATCTTTCATCTACCAAGATGTCCTCACTCTACAATTGTCTTCATTCAAACTCAGACACAGGGAGCGCAGAGGAGGAGGGAATTATGTTTACATACTACATTATGTAAAACACAATACCATCTTCGTGTATCTAACAACTCCTCAATGTCACAGGGAAAGCATACAAATTGATAAGAATAATAGTGAAGATTAAGACAAACCCATAGTGGTGAATGGGGCCTTGTTGACTGAGCCAAAGGGGCCCACTGTGAAGATATGTGGGCTGGTGCAGTCTACTCCACCAAAAGCAGCATGGCACTGTTCTGACCGCTGTGCCTGCACTCCAAAATAGACTGACATGGTTAAGAAGCCTAATAGATCAATTGTTTTCTCTGTCCTGTTCTTTTAGTGAATGGTAGACAAGGAACAGTTTATCACAGTGTCTTTTGAACCCAAATGCAACATTTTCAACAGCAGCCAGAGACGTACACTTCTGTAAATGGAAGCTGACTCAAATCAATTAGCATTAAACACTGCATAACAATAACACCCACTGGTGCGTTCAGAGGTAAATTTTTTCCCTTCGCTAATAAGATCAACCTCGGTCAGACAAAACATTATGATGTAGACTAGAGGGTCACCTGAAAGTAAAGTCCCATAACATGCAGCATTCATTGATGAACCGGGGATTGCAGGGCCAGATTTGAGTGCAGCATACTGTATCAATGGTCTTCTCTGTATCACCTCAGTGCCAGTTTCACAGGTCAGTGTGCTGCTAACGGTCACCCTCCCTGCTGTGTAACTGCTGGCTTGAACCAAGGAGGTTCTGCGTCGCAACACACGTGACCACCCTGCTTGACAACGTTACCAACTGATTAAGCCACTTAAGATGTCCTGTTTGAGTGGCCCCAGCCGTGCTTGAGTGGCCCCAGCCGTGACATTTCAAGCTTGCTGTAGAGTGAGCTTTTTTTTCTCCATCTGTTACACTAGCTCCACAGCATCTGTAGGAGAGGGAACCTCTCTCTAGGTTTCAGGGACACCAACGGTCACAAACCAACACAACAGAGCAAGACAGGTTCTAAACTTGCCTTAATTAGGTTCAATCATATACACTGCTGATTTGAAGGTAGGACAGTGATGTATTTCAGTGTGGACTGATGGTAGTCGCAGTCTTCAGCCTCTACTTTTGTCGACTGAATTGTCTTGAAACTTTTGTGCAAGGGGACTTATGTATGTTGTATGTGTATGCATGGCATGCACCTCCTGTATGTGAGATAGTATTTCCTCTTTGTCCCCTCCCTCCCTCCCTGCTCCCTCCCTCATTGTTGGTACCCATATAGTCAGTTGGTACGTGGATTGTTGTCGATAAGTCACCAAACTTATGGGACAGGAGAGGGGACAACACTGTATGTCTTACTGACAATGCAAACTTGAGAAAATATATATTTTAGATATATATTACATAAAAAATATACTGAACAAAAATATAAACGCAACATGTAAAGTGTTGGTCCCATGTTTCATGAGCTGAAATTAAAGATCCCAGAACTGTTCCATACATACAAAAAGCTTATTTATCTCAAATTTTGTACACAAATTTGTTTACATCCCTGTTAGTGAGCATTTCTCCTTTGCTAAGTTAATCCATCCACCTGACAGGTGTGGCATATCAAGAAGCTGATTAAACAGCATGATCATTACACAGGTGCACGTTGTGCTGGGGACAATAAAAGGCCACTCTAAAATGTGCAGTTTTGTCACACAACACAATGCCACAGATGTCTCAAGTTTTGAGGGCGCATGCAAAACTGAGTAGTATTTCTGTCTGTAATAAAGCCCTTCTGATTGGCTGGGCCTGGCTCCCAAGTGGGTGGGCATGGCTGTGCCTCTGCTCAGTCATGTGAAATCCATAGTTTAGGACCTAATTTATTTATTTCAATTGACCGATTTCCTTATAAGAACTGTAACTCAGTAAAATCGTTGAAATTGATGAATGTGGCTACATCACAGTTATCTCACGAATGTCATGTATCTCATGATTATTACACTTCCAACATCAATATACTGTATAAGTATTATTGGATATTGAAATGGACTTTGGCTGCTGCATGTACAACAAATTCAGTAAATGGTACAGTCTAGTTTAAGAGATCTTAGATCATCTGCCTAGTTTGGTTCGGTGTGTGCCACCTCTGTGTCTGCAAACTGGTTACTCTAGTTTCATCTTTCATAACAGTTTACCTCTGCTATTCATTTACCGCCACTATGTTTGATATCCTCTCCTCTGTCAGGTCAACGTGGTGACTCACCATCAACATGAGTTACCTAAAGTGATGCTAGCGATGAGGCTAGGAAGTTGTGCTTCATTTGCTAAGACTATTCTCAAATGACTACACCAGAGCAAGTCTGTGTACAACCAGATAAGCAGTCACAAGACCCGGGGCTTGGCTTGGTTTTTCTTGGTGATGTGTACTAATGTGAAAGAGAAAGCAAAGGCAGAAGGGACTTACCAACGTGGTGTGATTGCAAGCCAACGGATTCGGTATGGAGTGGTTACACAATTGCCACTTCACCCATGTCAGATATAGATCAAGATGTCGGCCATTTTGAGATGCCAGGAGGTCTTGAGATGAAATGGCTGCTGGTATTTCCCCATTGTGCTCTCTCTCCCTCCCTCCCTCCCTCCTTGGCAGTGGGTAGGTGGATTGTTGTTAATAAGGCACCAACCTAAAGGGAGAGAAGACAATACTGTATGGCTAACTGACAATGCAGACACTGACTAAGTGAATACTTGAAAACACCTGCAAGTGTTTTCCAGATTAGTGTTAAGGATTCTCAAAAGGAAATGTTCAATATTTGTACGAGACTCCACTGCCGCCATTTCATGGTGATGTGTACTAGTCACAGATCTGGTCATAAAATGGTTGCCAGTATCGCATAAGGTCTATGTGTTATTAGCCTCTGGTAGGGGGAGGTGGAGTACTGACATCGTGTTGTGGCTTTAGCCATGGTGCAGCCAGGCAGCCTGCCAAAAACATCTGAAAAAATAAAAAGGGACGGGCCTCTGGGGACTTTCCAAGACTTTGCGCTCTGTGTGGTAAAATAACAAATATTCATCCCATACCACAATAAAATGTGCTCATATACACACTCATGTGGATCAGACAACCCACAAAAAGAAGACAAAAGCTCATGCACAATAAAAATGCCAGCAAACATTTTATCTCTAAACCAATGCTTAGGTTACACTTCGCCACAAAATGGCTGCCGGCAAGTCTGTCACACTGATACTACACTTAGACAAAAGCATTCACAACAATGGATATGGATGTGTACAGGAAATGTAAAACGAGTGTCAGATTAAATTAGAGGTGGTTTAGCGAGAGGTTAAAATGTTTAATAGATGATTTCTTCTCTTGGATAGGAGATATCCCTCTCGTGGTGTGGGGGCTGTGCTTTGGCAAAGTGGGTGGGGTTATATCCTGCCTGTTCAGGGGTATCATCGGATGGGGCCACAGTGTCTCCTGACCCCTCCTGTTTCAGCCTCCAGTATTTATGCTGCAGTAGTTCATGTGTCGGGGGGCTAGGGTCAGTCTGTTACATCTGGAGTATTTCTCCTGTCTTATCCGGTGTCCTGTGTGAATTTAAGTATGCTCTCTCTAATTCTCTCTCTCTCTTTCTTTCTCTCTCTCGGAGGACCTGAGCCCTAGGACCATGCCTCAGGACTCTCTCTCGAGACAGCAGGAGCGGTAGAGATACTCTGAATGATCGGCTATGAAAAGCCAACTGACATTTACTCCTGAGGTTCTGACTTGTTGCACCCTCGACAACTACTGTGATTATTATTATTTGACCATGCTGGTCAGTTATGAACATTTGAACATCTTGGCCATGTTCTGTTATAATCTCCACCCGGCACTGCCAGAAGAGGACTGGCCACCCCTCATAGCCTGGTTCCTCTCTAGGTTTCTTCCTAGGTTTTAGCCTTTCTAGGGAGTTTTTCCTAGCCACCGTGCTTCTACACCTGCATTGCTTGCTGTTTGGGGTTTTAGGCTGGGTTTCTGTATAGCACTTTGAGGTATCAGCTGATGTAAGAAGGGCTATATAAATACATTTGATTCGATTTGAATATAATAGACCTTTGCTTCAGAACATCATGGTTTTATAACGAGGGTCACTCACTGCCCCTCTATTTATTCATCAAACATCTCCTTTTCTTTTTTTCCAAAATCAAATAAAGTGAAAGGAAGAACGAGACAATAAATGAAATCAAAACAACTCAAAATATCACCAACAGAAGTGCCCATCTTTTATGAAAAAGACAATCTATAACGATATCCAATATTTACATCGAATTGCAATTTACAGTATATTGAGAGGTAGTGAGTATTGGTCAGAGAGAGAGAGTCAGTAAATGACATCACTATTTACAGTTCAAACAGTAGCATTGTTTTGGTCAATGTGACATGTCGTCTTCCGTGAACAGTCTCTCTCTTAGTTTGTAGTAGCTCCCCTTCCTGTCCATCAACTCCTGGTGAGTGCCCTGCTCCTGGACAGTCCCCTGGTCAATCAGAATGATCTGATCTGCCCTCTCAATGGTCTTCAGCCTGTGAGCAATCACCAGCAGGGTCTGCGAGGGGCAGCTAGCCAGGGCCTCCTGGACCTGAGATAGAGGGAACTGAGTGAAACTGCTAGCTAGCGCTAACCCTATTGAGAATGTAAATGCTAGCTATATCTACGTAGTATGTACATGAAACCAATAGCACTAACCATATTGAGAGTATGAACGATGGAAGGCTAAAGCTATATGGTTCATGTGAGGGATGCCGTACCATGTGTTCGCTCTCCGTGTCCAGTGCACTAGTGACCTCGTCCAGGATGAGGACCTGTGGCTCTCTGATCAGAGCTCTGGCGATGGCGATACGCTGCTTCTCACCGCCGGACAGCTGACCTCCCCGCTCTCCTACATCTAGTAGATAGACAGACAGACAATACATTTATCGAGTCTCTCCTTGTGGTCATCCAGCAGTGATATACAGTACCAGTCAAAAGTTTGGACACACCTACTCATTTGAGTTTTTCTTTATTTTTACTATTTTCTACATTGTAGAATAATAGTGAAGACATCAAAACTATGAAATAATTGCCACAGGAAAGGGAGACCCAGAGTTACCTCTGCTGCAGAGGATAAGTTCATTAGTTGCACCGTCAGATTGCAGCTCAAATAAATGCTTCACATAGTTCAAGTAACAGACACATCTCAACATCAACTGTTCAGAGGAGACTGTGTGAACCAGGTCTTCATGGTCACATTGCTGCAAAGAAACCATTACTAAAGGACACCAATAAGAAGAAGAGACTTGGTTGGGACAAGAAACACGAGCAATGGACATTAGACCGGTGGAAATCTGTCCTTTGGTCTGATGAGTTAAAATTTTAGATTTTTGGTTCCAACCGCTGTGTCTTTGTGAGACGCAGAGTAGGTGAACGGATGATCTCCGCATGTGTGGTTCCTACTGTGAAGCATGGAGGAGGAAGTGTGATGGTGTGGGGGTGCTTGACTGGTGACACTGTCAGTGATTTATATAGAATTCAAGGCACATAACCAACATGGCTACCACAGCATTCTGCAGCAATACGCCGTCCCATTTGGTTTGCGCTTAGTGGGACTATCATTTGTTTTTCAACAGCACAATTACCCAACACACCTCCTGGCTGTGTAAGGTCTATTTGACCAAGAAGGAGAGTGATGGAGTGCTGCATCAGGTGACCTGGCCTCCACAATCACCTGACCTCAACCCAATTGAGATGGTTTGGGATGAGTTGGACCGCAGAGTGAAGGAAAAGCAGCCAACAACTACTCAGAATATGTAAGAACTCCTTTAAGACGGCTGGAAAAGCATTCCAGGTGAAGCTGGTTGAGAGAATGCCAAGAGTGTGCAAAGCTGTCATCAAGGCAAAGGGTGGCTACTTTGAAGAATCTAAAATCTGAAATATATTTTGATTTGTTTAACACTTTTTTGGTTACTACGTGATTCCATATGTGTTATTTCATAGTTTTGATGTCTTCACTATTATTCTCCAATGTAGAAAATAGTCAAATAAAGAAAAACCCTTGATTGAGTAGGTGTGTCCAAACTTTTGACTGGTACTGTATGTAATATTCCTATTTGTCATTGATCATGGGCCAGTGTACCTGTGTCATAACCTTTCTCCAGTTGGCTGATGAAGCTGTGGGCATTGGCTCTGCGAGCAGCTTCCTGTACCCTCTCCAGAGAGCAGTCTGCCAGACCGTAGGCAATGTTGTCCTTGATGGACCCAGAGAACAGAACAGGTTCCTGGCCCACCATGGCCACCTGGTAGGGCAAAACCAATCACCAATCAGCCAATCAAAACAAATGCAGTGTTTCATCTCCTGCGAAAATTCTTGTAAAGTTGGTAGCCATAAAGGCACAGTAAAGTTAGTTATGTTGACTGCTATGCTTTCTCTAGAGATGTAAAAGTGGCTATATCTGTGTAGGTATAGTCTTATGACTTTGCTGTTCAGGTGTGTTGCTCGTGGTGCTGGTTGCTGTCTATATTACCTTCCTGTGTAAGTAGTGGTGCTGGTAGCTCTGCAGTGGCAGTCCGTCCAATAGGATCTCTCCATGCTGAGGCTGGTAGAACCTCTCCAGCAGACTGACACAGGTGCTCTTCCCCCCTCCTGACGGCCCCACCAGAGCAGTCAGCTGACCTGGCCTCAACTCCAGAGAGAAGCCCTAACACAAGCAGAGAGCCAATGACACACTACCTCAGCAATGGCACAAGGAAAGGCAAAAATATGGTGATGATGAAACTGCCCGTTAGGATTGCCTTGTGTTTTACCCTCCTCCCAGGTGAGCTTTACCTGCAGTACTTTACGTTCCTGGCGGTTGGGGTAGGAGAAGGAGATGTTGTTGAAGTGGACGTGTCCAGTCAGGGCCTCTGGTTGGAGGGTCCCCTTGGTGCTGACCTGGGGCTCTCTGTCCAGGTACTCAAACACCTTACCAGCTGCCCCCACTGAATTCAGCATGTCGCCGAAAATGTAAATCAAAGTCTGAGAGGGCAGAGGGCAGATTTATTGTACATAATTGTGTCATCGTAACTCAATACATGTTGGTCTTTGGACTAACAGTTTCTACACTATTAAAAATATGTGTTTTGTATTCCCTAACATTGATATTTCTCATCTCTATAGCAACCTTTACATGATGTACTTAGTAATAAATGCATTGCCATTAAACTTGTAATATTTATTCACCTCTAAAGGGTCGATGGAACGTTAACGGTTGTTGATAAGACATTTGCCTCGCTGGGGCTGAGACACATAGATAAAGTAGCATTAGCGTACCCTGATATTGTCTGCCAGATCAGACTGGTAGAGGATGAAAGAGACCAGGTTGCCAGTGCTCATCTGACCTCGCTGAATAAACAGTCTGCCATAGTACAGCATGGCCACTTGCATTACCAGCGCTGTTAGCTGTAACACACAAATACACAGTACGTGCACTGAAGATCACAAGAACTGTTGACTGGCAGTTTGCCTTATTCTTGATCTTGATTATTCTTGCTTCTGAGCATAAGGGGACAGGGAGTGATCCCTGCATACTCACTCTTCTCAGGAGCAGGTAGACTGCCCTGACGGTATCCCGCCTGGTCTTGAGATTGTGGGTGTCCATCAACCTGTCGTTATAGCGACCAGCCTCATGCTGTTCAGTTCTGAAGCTTCGGACGGTCCGGATTCCGCCAACTGTTTCCCCCGCTGCCTCGTTCGCCCTGGCTATAGAGTCCTGAACCTCCTTAGAGAGCCTCTGAGGAACAGTCAATCCACAATAACATTTACTAGACTCTATTTTATACGGTTACCCAGTACATTTAGCAGTCACCTTCTCATGTACTGTATATTCACACCAAAAATGTCAGGGCCTTCTGCATTAGATCATTTCAGCAAATCATTGTAGGGACCAATATATCATTTCAGGACCTTCTGATCTGGACACAAACAACTCTTAGAAAAAAGGATTCCTAAAGGGTTCTTCTGCTGTCCCCATAGAATAACCCTTTTTGGTTCAAGGTAAAACCCTTTTCAGTTCCAGGTAGAACCCTTTTGGGTTCCAGGTAGAACCTCCGTAGAAAAGGTTCTACCTGGAACCAAAGGGGTTCTAAAAGGAACTAAAAATGGTTCTTCAAATGGTTATCCTATGGCGACAGCCGAATAACCCTTTTAGGTTACAGATACAGTGTACCATACCAGGTAATAGTTGTCATGGACACTTTGCAACAGGCCAGTGATGGGTGTCTCCATCATCATGAGCAGAGTGAGCTTCCAGGACAGGCTCATCATGAGCGACAGCATACCCACGGTCTTAATGAGGGTTCTCAGTAGGACATTGACATTTAGGGCCACCGCCCGAGCCATCAGAGTTGTGTCTGTGGACAGCCTGGACGTGATGTCACCTACGAGAGTTCAGAGGTGAAAGTTACAACTTCGTTGAATAACCAAGGCACATAGAAGAACAAACAAGTGGGGTCTTCAAGAGACGTTCAGCCACGCATAAGAGTACAGTCCATTGGACGACAAAATAAGTTAAATAGAAAGTGCATTTCAATTACAGTAATTTCATGAACAAAAAAGGGTGCCACACATTCAAGCAAGACAACAGATTGCATACTGATCATTAGTTACTGTTTGGGATAATCATACACGTGTCTCTACCTGTCTTGATGGTCTCAAAGAAGCCAATGTCCTGCTTCACCAGGGCCCCAAACAGTTCTACTTTCATTCGAGAGGTGAAGCTGTTGATGGCACACATGAAGAGGCCTCCTCGGCAGCCTGCACTGAAAGAGCTGAAACAAACATACACCATAAGCTACAGCAGTGTTTAAATAATGTTAACTTGCAGCAGCGAAATCAGTGTATTCAATAACCTTTACATACATACATTATACATACTACAATATGCAATGTGCAAAATTGATAAAGACCGTAGTGGTGAAAAACAGAAGCTCTCTGTTGTATCTGCTTACCTTCCCAAAGAGTAAAGCCCCATGAGGATGATAGCTGTGAGAAAGTTATTCCACTTGTACTGGGTACCCAAGATGTCAATCACCTTTCCAGTGTAGAATGGGATGAACATCTCACCTGAAAACACACACCACTACCACCATCATTATCATTGTAATCTTCATAATCACCATCTTCATCATACTCACCATCATCATCATATTACTACGACCCAGGGTTTATAAGCGCGGATATCGATTGTACCGCTCGAGCATGCTTTTGCGGCACAGTCGATAGCGCGCTGGACTTCGGGCTAGAAGGTCGAGGGTTCGAGGCCTTTTTCATTACAATATGATACTCAGTAATTTTGTCAAAACAACAATGAAATACTTACAAAGGACTGCCAGTGACAGGAATATAAATGCCCCAACCAAAAGGAGGGTGTCAGGTCTGTAGAAGATGAGGACTCTCATGAACAGCACTCGTGCCTTTTGCGTCTTCTCTTTCCCGTTACTTTCTCCATTGCTGTCAGGGAAAGTTGTCTCCCAAAACAAGGCTGCTGCAGCTGCTGCCACGGTACACAATAGCCACAAACTTGGACCCCCCAACGATCCATACGCGCTCTCCGGTGAACCTCCATACAGCATCAGTCGCCCAGTCTCATAGACCGGGGCAAGGAAACAGTGCACCGCTAACCAGCGCTTGTATGCGGGTTTTATCGATCCTAGTGTGAGTAGTGATAAACCGAGTAGTAGAACTAATCGAATCCCCGCTACAACCCAGAGACGCACCACATTTCCGAAAGTATCAAAAGTTCTTGGTTCAGTTTTGGAAATAGATGCGCCGAAAGCCAATGTGGTTATGTCAATGCATAGACCTACAGCCATAGCGAACGCGCACGTTCTAAACATAATTTTTATAGTCTAAAATTTGTTTTAATCAATAACTTATGAATTAAAAGGTGAGAGATGGCAAGTCCCCGAATTCGCGAAGATCCTTTCCACTGAAATAACTTTTTCAGTTGTTTTCAGAGGCTACGTTTTAGTTTCAGTTTCAATTTCCGATAAGCCCTAACCAGAGGGGGAATTCTATTCCACAATATTATGCACTTTTCCATTTAGCTTGTATTCTGTGCCATAATAAAATCCAGACAATAATGCTCGCACACTTAGCTTTATCCTGCACTCTTTAAAAAAGTGTGATCTTGAATCTAAAAGGGCTCTCCCCATAGGAGAACCCTTCTAAGAACCTTTTTTGGTTCCAGGTAAAACCATTTTGGGTTCCATGTAGATTCCTTTCCACAGAGGGTTCTACATGGAACCCAAAAGAGTACTTCCTGGGACCAAAAAAGGTTATACCTGGTTATCCTATGGGAACAACCGTAGAACCCATTTGGAACCCTTTTTTCTAAGAGTGTATACATGTGGTCTCTTGAGCGCTCCCCACTTTGGCGCAATTTGGTGTTCAGGTGAGGTAACAGTTCCCACAGTCCACAGATATACTTGGCCATGTCTGTGACCTGATTAACACCGTAGATATGGCTGATATATTGTCTATTATTTGATCTTGATCACTAACTAGGAGAACCTAAGTAGGCTAATGTAGGTCTGTCATAGACTAGACCCTAAATGTCCAATTTTAATGAACACAAAAGTCAACAATGAGTTGATAAATAAAACCTTCTGGCTTCATATCCACTTGGTAACTGATGACTCATGATCACCTAAACTGAATACAATTTGCTACAAATATTTCCATGGCCTTACCAGTGCATGGCTTATATACGGGTAATAACAAAAATTACCATAACTTTTGATGATGGCAGAACACTTCTTGAATAGTTGTTTTGGGGTTGAAAAAAACATACGGAGAAATATCCAAAGAAAGTTTAATTGAGAGATGGTTTATTGACTTGTGAATCACCCAAAGACACAGTCCAGCATGACGTCCCCGGGTACCCAAAATAAAATCAGTGTCTTCAACAGAGGGCGTAACTATTATGAATAATTTTGAAATTGTATGTGTAGTGATGTGGGGATGAGAATATTTAACATTGTGCCAGCATGATTCATACCCCTATCCAAACATTCTATTTCCTGTGTAGATTGAATAGTACTGTTTGTTTGTAAGGTGGCCATATGTTCATTCACTGTTTTATAACAACTTGAGTGTTACTGTTTTCACAACCCAGTTTTCACTGATCATAAAAAGTAGGCAACTCATTGCCCAGAATGCATTTATCCTCTGCACCCTTTTCATCGATAGTGACAAGGTAGGCCACACCTCCGCTGGAACCATCTCGACTCATAGCCAATGAAAGTGCTAAACGAGAGGAGATATGAAGAAAGAGGGAGAGTATATTATTGACAAATGACACAACATCTTAATAGCGTCTAATTCATGCTGTTTAGATCATACAGGTATATCAATACATATGAGTATTTTAAAAGTATACTTTAATTTTTTTATTTAAAGTATACTCACTGTTGACAACAAACTGTTGGCAGTCCTCTTTGCTCATGGCCTTCCGGTACTCTGCATCAACAAACCCATAGACGTAGGAGCTTCCAGAGCCGCCGACCGCAAAGGGTTGTCTGGACAACAAGCCATTCAGGGTCACATACACCTGGGAGGGGACAATGAGTGGGGAATGCTTGAGCACAGTAACCTTGCAAACTCTGAAGTAGGAAAAATATTATGCAAGTTAGTGAACAACTGTGAGTTTGATGCAACTGTGAGTTTGATTATGTACTAATTGTACTAAAATATCATTTGAGCGTATACTCTAAACTATTACAAAATTGTCAATTGAATTCAAAATGACCTCTTCTGAGCTTCAGGGATCAGTTAAAATGTTCCAGATACAAGAACATTTTCTGAAATAGACACAATAAAGAAATAAATACAGATTTCTTTAAATTGAACCTTTATTTAACTAGGCAAGTCAGTTAAGAACAAATTCTTATTTACAATTGACGGCCTACCCCAGCCAAACCCAGACGACGTTGGGCCAATTGTGCGCCGCCCTACTGGACTCCCAATCACAGCCGGATGTGATGCAGCCTGGATTTGAACCAGGGACTGCATTGACACCTCTTGCACTGAGATGCAGTGACTTAGATCACTGCACCACTAGTGTTTATAAATGTGGCATTTCTATATAATGACTGACCTGTCCCCCTCCTCTCTTGTCCCACCCGGCAACAATGAGATGCGCTGACAGCTCTTCTTTGTACTTGTATGAGATGTTTTTCACCAGAGTGGCAGCTGAACGAACTTGAGGATCCTCTCCAACCTCAATGCTGAGTTAAAGAGGTCACAAGTCACATAAGCCACAGCTCAATAGCAGAATTGTTTAACTGCATCTACTGTATAAAGGCAAACCCCCATGAGAACATGAGAAAATGCGCAGTGAAGGCCTATTAACCTTTTCCATACATTTAACTCAACCAAATGTGTTATACATAGCACTAGAGCTATTGTCGACCACAATAAATAGCCATGCTGCGGGTAACACGGGTAATACCTGTGCACATCCAGCTGGTAGTTGACCATCTCAGCGATGGTCTGGGCGTCCGCAGCCGAGCCTGACAGGGCGCAGTAGATCTTGTCATGGAGGAGAGAGAGCTTGTTCATCACCCGGTTCACCACAGTCTCCCTGTGAGGGATGGAGAGAAGAGGGAGGATGGATGGAGGAAAAACAGAGGGTTTAGGGAGGACCATCACTTTTTGAATGTTCATAATAAATGATTGGCTTTCAAAGACTCGGAACAGCTACTTACCCAGCAGACACTCGAGAGTCAGAGCCCAGCACCACCCCTCCATCAAACTCAATAGCAATGATGGTGGTCTGAAAGGAAAACAGACACAATATTGATGAAGCGCTTTCCAACCTGTCTTGAGGGCATAATTAAATGACTCAATTGAATGACTCAACACTGCTAAGTTCACTTTGAGACTGACTCACATTTGGAAAAGGCAATAGATTATATTTATACATTCATACAAATAAATAAGCAAAAACAGAATGAACACCCCAACATTATAGGCTGATATCATTTCCACCTCCATACATGTCATCAAATTATACTCACCCCAGTTTTTACTTCTTCAGATAGCCACCCTGGCTCTGATGATTCTTCTAACATCTTGAAGCACCTTATTTTTGCGCACGATAGATAGTAAGTGGCTGGTCGCGTTGATACCTGTTCAGTGAGCACGGTGTGTGAGAAGCCTATTGACTCAACGCGAAATGGAAAGAAAAAGAAAACATGCAATTTAAAACCAAACGACGCCTCATTTAGGACATACGCGAACGATTGCTATTAAACTAGAATGTTGTATTTAGAATCAACTACTAAAGATATTTGAGAAAGGAGCCGTCATACCTTTCTGTCTGGTCCACCATTTTCCAGAAGAAAGTGAAAGTGAAAGTTAGATTGTCGGTGAGAGGCTGAAATCATTTCACAAGAAACATACAGAGCTCCAAAAGTACAGGGTCAGAGAAAATATTTTTGTTGTTGTTTTGGCTCTGTACTTCAACACTTTGGATTTGAAATGATACTATGACTATGAGGTTAAAGTGTAGGCTTCCCGCTTTAATTTAAGGGTATTTTCATCCATATCGGGTGAACCGTTTAGAAATTACAGCACTTTGTGTACATAGTCCCTCCATTTTAGGGGAACAGAAGTATCGGGACAGATTAAGTTATATGTGTAGTAGAGTAGTCTAAAATTAAGTAGTGTGGTCCCATATTCCTAGCACGCAATGACTACATCACACTTGTGACTCTACAAAGTTGTTGGATGCATTTGGTGTTTGTTTTGGATGCGTTTCAGATTATTTTGTGCCCAATAGAAAGGAATGGTAAATAATGTATTGTGTCATTTTGGAGTCACTTTTATTGTAAATAAGAATATAATATGTTTCTAAACACTTCTACATTAAATGTGGATGCTTCCATGATTACCGATAGTCTTGAAAGAATCGTGAATAATGATGAGTGAGAAAGTTACAGAAGCATAAATATAAAACGATCATCTCCCGTTGTTGTAATGGTGAGAGGTTAGCATGTCTTGGGGGTATCATGTTGGGTTGTGCGCCTCACTCATCATATAACAGTTTTAAGTTGTACCAATATTTACTAATTGTAATGATTTGTATGCTGTCATGTAAACACGGGTTTAAGTACGCATTAGTTATAACAGGTTCACTTTACTCCTACCTACGTGTACATATTACCTCTATTACCTCGACTAACCTGTAGCCCTGTACATTGACTCAGGAACTGGCACCCCCTGTATATAGCCTCGTTATTGCTATTATATTGTTGCTCTTTTATCTACATTTTTTACATATGTTTATTTAGTAAATATTTTCTTAACTATTATTTTTCTTAAAACTGCATTGTTGGTTAAAGGCTTGTAAGTAAGCATTTCACTGTAAGGCCTACTACACCTGATGTATTCAGCGCATGTGACAAATAAAATTTGATTTGAACATATTTACTAATCTATTGCTAATGATGCCTCAAAGTAAATGGGGCGTATTCCCTCAGAAATAGCCTATTCAATTATAGTGGGGACTGTCAGATTGACACATTTCTAATCAAACACACTTACTTACACGCAGTGTAGATATATTTTACTTTGATTTTATTAATTCCATACAAAGGTCATTAGATAAAAAAATATATAAAGCACAGAAACAGAGTGGACACAGTGTGGATTAGAAAACACATAGGCAGGAGCAGAGAAGATTCTCACATTGGACTCTTGGATATCATTAGTGTTTATTTCTAACCACAGTCCCAAAACTGATGTGAATAGTTAGGCCTATGAACACCAAATTCGACATGTACAGTATGAACAACAGTGAATGGTTGGGTGAAGGTTCCAAATTAATCTCACAGAGTGTCACATTCGATTGGCTGATTGAAGTGTCACTACTCGTCGTGGAACTTGGGCAGCTTGTCTCCAGGGATGACAATATGCTCCACCCCCTCCTCCGTGATCACTACCAGGTGTGCCACGCCCCCGCTGACATTGTCTCTGCCCATAGCCAGGGCAAGAGCTAGGTGGGGTGAGCAGGAGAAAAAGAAGGGGGAGGGAGGAAAGAGAGGAAAATAGGTCAGACGGCAGGCAGAGATGGGTATGAGACCATATCTTTCCACATTTTCAGGAAACAGGTCTATTGTGTTCCAGTGCCAATAATGCCATAGCAAACCCATCCTACAATCACTCTCCTGTCCCACTCCACTGGAAGATGTTTTCCAAAAATATATATATATATTATTCAATATCTGACGTCTTTTATCCTGTATAAAAACAGTGCCATTCGGATAAAACAAGGAAGCCTAAAGGGAAAATCAACTTTTACCATTTGTAGCAAACTGTAGGCACTCCTCTTTGCTCATGTCAGGTTTGTATTTGGCGTCGGCGTAACCGTAGATGTATGTGCTGCCTGATCCTCCGATGGTGAACGGCTGACTGAGTAACATACCGCCCAGGGCCACTGTGTAAACCTACGGGTGAGATAACAGTCAGAAATGGTGTAATGTTCTATTCTTTTGTGTTCCATTCTATTTGTCTGTTTGACTGTTTGTTATGCCCCAGGGCTTCACCTGTGGCCCTTTCTTCCTGTCCCAGCCTGCAGTGATGAAGCCGGCCTGCAGCTCCTCCTTGTTGTTGTAGCACAGCTCCTTCAACATGGACGCTGCTGCCTTCACCAGAGGAGGGGACTCCATCTGGATACTTACAACACAGAGCAGACACAGAGAAGACATGGGTGTCATCATTTAGCATCAGGATTATTCCACAGTTTGTTTCTATGTCTATTGTAGTTCAAGAGGCAGTAGACTAGCGGTTAAGAGCTTCGGACCAGTAACCAAAAAAAAATCTGTCAATGTGCCCTTGAGCATGGCACTTAACCCTAATTGTTACTGTAAGTTGCTCAGGATAAGAGTGTCTGCTAAATGACTAAAATGTCAACGTAGGCTGCACATTACTACTAAGACCACCTCTAAAATGGAGGTCCCCCTATTGGTAATAATAATTCAAATCAATCACACATCATTCAAGCCTAATTAGTTTGATATAAACCATCCTGAGCTATGTTGAACCAGCCAGGGCCAGGGACAGAGATAGGGAAAGGGACAGGGTGGTCTATACCTGTGGAAGGAGATCTGGAACTTGGCAGCCTTGGTGACGGCCTGAGCGTCTGCCAGGGAGCCGGCGATGCAGCAGAATATCCTGTCATGAACCTGGATCAGCTTGTTGATGGTCTTAGAGGACACGTAGTACCTGTGGGGGAAGTGGAGACAGAGACACACTAGATAGACTCCTGGTGACACATTCCAATGTATATATTGCTATATGTTATTTTACCTTTATTTAACTATACAAGTCAGTTAAAAACACATTCTTATTTACAATGACGGCCATATATATTTCATATGCTGCGTGTCACAGACTTGTATTTGACAGTAGAACTATCATAAAGACATGTCTAGAGGAAAGGAGGGGCAATATTAATAACTTGATTCCAGGTGTTGAAGCTACTCACCCTCCAATGGACGCCCTGGAATCTGAGCCGATGATAACCCCTCCATTGAACGTCACCGCCAAGATGGTGGTCTGTAGGAGATCACATGCAGAGCATCAAAACCTATCAATACATGTATCATCATTTAGATAGGGATAGAACAAACAATATAATATATAGCTGATATAATATATTTATTACTTTTTTATTATATATTATCTGAGGTCAG
This sequence comes from Salvelinus alpinus, assembly GCF_045679555.1. NCBI lineage: Eukaryota > Metazoa > Chordata > Actinopteri > Salmoniformes > Salmonidae > Salvelinus > Salvelinus alpinus. Next base: position 10,261,291 of record NC_092111.1, read on the forward strand.
TGTTTCCTCCTTTTGTATATGGTTGGGATTTGGGGAGGCTAAACTGATTTTAAATCAGTTGCAAAGTGTCTTCTACGCTGAGCTTGAGTTGGACATGAATGACTCGAAAACGAAAGTAAATTCAGCACTTTGTTCGTAGGAAATGTACGAAGTAAAGTTCTCATTATTAATATAAACTTAAATGTCTAAACGTTTCCCTGAATTTCAGCTCTAGGCTTTAATTAATTAACATCAAGGCAGGCTAACGTTAGAATTAAAATCAATCACACATCAAATTCAGGTAAATTGGTCGCAAAATGCATTGTCTATCACAGCTTCAATTTAGAAAAAAAGTTGTAACAATATTGGGTACAAAATATGAAAAACAAATTACTTACGCCTGTACTAACTCCTTTGATTTGAGAGTCCATAAAACGTTTTTCCATTGTTGGAAAACACGGATAGAAAAATGAGAGATAAAACTGCGTCCCTCAGTCACAAACATCGGATCAAGAAAAGAGCGACCTCAAGCGATTTGAAATACAGAATCGATGGGAAGTCAAAATCTCACGAGTCCAAAGTAACCGTCTCCAGATATGGCGCTATCAAATGTTGTCGAAACACCCGCATCGGGATTTAATTTTGAGAACGTCTCCAGGTATGATTTCCCTTGAATCTTTGAGCAGAATAATAATGTTGTTATTTCTTGTAAATAGTGAAACTTCGCAATTATTTATCCCTTATACCAAGCCTATATCGAAAGTGAAAGTAATTCTCTCTCGGAAAGTCTAAATATATATACTTTTGTCAATAAAACTATATTGTTTTAAATAGGCTACCTTCATTCAAATGAAAGTATATGTGTTTTTCAGCTGATTGCATTTTTGTATTTATCTGTTCTAGTGATGCTGTTGGTACTGACATTGTATTTCAGTGTGTATGATAAATAAACTTAATCTTGGCTTTATCAATTAGAAATGTTGCTCTGGAGGGTCTGCTTCAGGGAGGACAGACCAAGGCACCTAAACCGATGAAGACTGGGACCACCATAGCTGGAGTTTTGTGTAAGGTACAAATGATTCACATTGACGATGGGATAATGGTCTCATTTAATGTATTCTGCTTTAATTTTTTATTCAATTGTTTGAATTAATATCCATATTGTGTCTGCAATAATGGGTGAAGTGTATTCTAATTACACTTCACCAAAATATAAATGCAACATGTAAAGTGTTGGTTCCATGTTTTCCTGAACTGAAATAAAAGATCCCAGAAATGTCCATATGTGCAAAAAGCTTATTCCTCTCAAATTTTGTGCACAAATTTGTTTGCATCCCTGTTAGTGAGCATTTCTCCTTTGCCAAGATCATCCATCCACCTGACAGGTGTGACATATCAAGAAGCTGATTAAACAGTATGATCATTACACAGGTGCACCTTGTGCTGGAGACAATAGAAGGCCACTCTAAAATGTGCAGTTTTGTCACAATACCACAGATGTCTTAAGTTTAATTTCTCTACCATAAGCTGCCTCCAACGTCATTTAGAGAATTTTTCAGTACGTCCAACCGGCCTCACAACTACAGACTACGTGCATGTGGGCAAACGGTTTGCTGATGTCAACGTTGTGAACAGACTGCCTCATGGTGGCGGTGGGGTTATGGTGTTGGGCAGGCATAAGCTACAGACAATGTACACAATTGCATTTTATTTATGGCAATTTAAATGCACAGAGATACCGTGACCCGATCCTGATAATGCACGGCCCCATGTCGCAAGGATCTGTACACAATTCCTGGAAGCTGACAATGTCCCAGTTCTTCCATAGCCTGCATACCCACCAGACATGTCATCCATTGAGCATGTTTGGGATGCTCTGGACCGACATGTACGACAGCGTGTTCCAGTTCCTGCCAATATCCAGCAACTTCGCACAGCCATTGAAGAGGAGTGGGACAACATTCCACAGGCCACAATTAACAGCCTGATCAACTCTATGCTGCATGAGTCAAATGGTCACACCAGATACTGACTGTTTTTTTGATCCATGCCTCTACAGTTTTTTTTAAGTATCTGTGACCAACAGATGCGAATCTGTATTTCCAGTCATGTGAAATCCATGGATTAGGGCCTAATGAATTAATTTAAATTGACTGATTTCCTTATATGAACTGTAACTCAGTAAAATCTTTTAAATTGTTGCATGCTGCGTTTATATTTTTGTTCAGTATATTTATGTGTATGCTGTTCATTTGTGCAGAATGGAGTGGTACTGGGAGCAGACACACGGGCCACCTCTGGTGAAGTGGTGGCTGATAAGATGTGTGCCAAGATCCACTACATCTCCCCCAATATATAGTGAGTAGGCCTACACCTGTAATGGGTAGTGTGGTGTGGCTTAGTTGTGGAACACAATTGGTTGTAAGAAACAAGTGAATAATAAGTACAAAATTGGGGGCTTTTCCCACAACACAAACTGTCACTTCTATTTGAGATATTCATAGCTGGATCCATTTTCCGTCCTCTCTCCTGCCTACTCCCTCTGTCAGCTGCTGTGGTGCAGGAACTGCAGCGGATACAGAGAAGACCACCGACCTGCTCTCCTCCAACCTCACCATCTTTTCTATGGACAGCGGCAGGAACCCACGTGTCGTGATGGCAGTAAACATTCTGCAGGACATGCTTTTCAGGTGTGTGTGGTGACAGAGGATGAATGCATTTTCACTAGCTACATTCTATGTGGATAATTCACTTGATTCAAAATATGTGGTTATAATGTCTCTTATGTCTCTCATAGGTACCGGGGTCAGATAGGGGCCAGTCTAATCCTAGGAGGGGTGGACTGCACTGGTAATCACCTCTACAAAGTGGGGCCCTATGGGAGCATAGACAATGTGCCATACCTTGCAATGGGTGAGGGACTGCTACTGTGTCAAGCATACATAAGCATACACCCATATACTGTTATAGTTTGGGCCATTTTAGTCAATAAATCAAATAATTACATAATTACATTCAGTTGATTCCTATTTGTGTTTGACATTGAATTGTGTTTTGTGTAGGGTCTGGTGACTTGGCCGCTCTGGGGATTCTGGAGGATAAGTTCAAACCTAATATGGAGGTAAGAGACTTCCTTAGGCAGGCTATGGGTTGTCATACATTTAGTTTATATGCCTTTGCATCAATAAAGTTAAAGTCTAAAGAGTTTAGTCATTGGACTCCCCATAAAGAAGGCATCAGATTTGTTTACATTAAGCTGTATGTATTGTAGACCTACCTCCCCTCACTCCCACTCCCTGTGTCCTACTAGATAGAGGAGGCTAAGGAGTTGGTCAGGGATGCCATCCACTCTGGAATCATGAGTGACCTGGGCTCAGGAAACAACATAGATATCTGTGTCATCACTAAACAGGGGGTGGACTACATCAGGCCATACCAGGAGTCAGAGTACAAAGATAAGAGGTAAATTATGTCACCATCCTCAGCTTCTGCTAGTATTAGTCTAGACAGCATATTTTCAAAAACTATTGTTCTTTGACAGAACAGTGATTCATTTATCTTCTCTCTCTTTTTGTTATTGTCTCTCTCTTTTCTCTTTCTTTCGCTCAGGCAGAGGAGATACAAGTATCGCCCAGGTACAACGTCTATTTTGACAGAGAAAATAGTCCCTCTGGAGCTGGAGGTAGTGCAGGAGATAGTCCAGCGGATGGATACGGCCTGAACCTGACCACTCCCAAACGACAGAGAAACAGTCACACAGAGGCTTATCACAATATTCAGACATAAAATCAATTAATACAATGCACTTAATAATGTAAAGACTTGACTACTAGCTGACACTACAATGCAAAGCCATAAAAACCTTGTGACATAAAGATTTTAGTTGAATGAACTGTAGTCAGTGATACATTTTGAACAGGTATAGTAGGCCTAGGCTATAGCTGTGCCTATATGCAGTGGGTGAAATATTGGAAAGTGATTGATTGAATAAAAAGTCTAATTCTTTTTCATGAACAAGTGTTTTGAGTTTTCCCTCCTCACTTTTAGCTTTCCCTTTTAACACAGTTTCAGCTCACAGCATCTTCATTTTTAAATATGTTTTTATATTCTTTCCATGGTTCACCGTGCCTGCTATTACTTTCCAGGGGATTTAGATATTTAAAATGTAATAGAGCATAACATTTAGTACTCTCCCCGTGACTCCTTGTGAGTGACTCCTTGGTCATGCAAAACCTCTACAGGTAAATCTTCATATTTACTGATGACATAACAAATTATCCTCTGCGATTGGACAAGCGTGTGATAGGTTTTCAGTCAATTTACTGTATATTGTGATAAACTATGTAAAAACGTAATGACTATTAACAATTGTTTATCCATATGATTACGCGTGGCTATGCTATTGTAAAATAGTATTCAGAATGCTCAATTACGCATATAAGCAACAGATTGTTGCTTATGGTTGCTCAATGCAACTGAGAAATAGGATCCTTACAATTATTCCTACTCTGCACCGTCACTTCCTCTTGAACTTGCAGACGTGTTGCTGTGCGTCTTGTTGCCAACCTTACTTTGCTACCTGACAACTTTACGGTTTTTATTTTTTAATGACCGTTTATATTTTTAAGTTTTTCCCTCAACTTTTTTTCATTCAACTTTTTCACTCCGGACGCTTTATCTGGACATGGTTCGTCAGCACCTTCAACAGCCGAAGCTAAGTAGTAACATTAACATGATGCCTTCTAATTGCAGTCGCTGTGCTCATAATATACAGGAGAACGATCGCCTTACGGCGAGGATAGTTATGCTGCAAGCCCAGCTTCAGACGCAATCGTTAGGCAAGGGTAATTTCAGTGTATGAAAGGATGAAACAGCGTCTGTGCCACCAGTAAGTACAGATAGTAGTATAAATCCCCTCGCACAGTCCCCGCAGCCGGACAACTTTCTCATGGCTTCTGGAGGGAAATGCTGGAGGAATGCTCAACCGGTGTCGCTCATTCAGCCGACAAAAACTTTCAACCGGTTTTCCCCATTAAGCAGCGAGTCGGAGTCTGAGGCCGAGCCTTCTCTTGTCTCTACCCCTCCCGTCACGGGGTCTGAGACGCCGAAGCTTCCCACCATTAGCTCTGACAAATTGAAAACCCTAGTCATTGGCGACTCCATTACCCGCAGTATTAGACTTAAAACGAATCATCCAGCGATCATACACTGTTTACCAGGGGGCAGGGCTACCGACGTTAAGGCTAATCTAAAGATGGTGCTGGCTAAAGCTAAATCTGGCAAATCTGGCGAGTGTAGAGAGTATAGAGATATTGTCATCCACGTCGGCACCAACGATGTTAGGATGAAACAGTCAGAGGTCACCAAGCGCAACATAGCTTCAGCGTGTAAATCAGCTAGAAAGATGTGTCGGCATCGAGTACTTGTCTCTGTCCCCCTCCCAGTTAGGGGGAGTGATGAGCTCTACAGCAGTCTCACAACTCAATCGCTGGTTGAAAACTGTTTTCTGCCCCTCCCAAAAGATAGAATTTGTAGATAATTGGCCCTCTTTCTGGGACTCACCCACAAACAGGACCAAGCCTGGCCTGCTGAGGAGTGACGGACTCCATCCTAGCTGGAGGGGTGCTCTCATCTTATCTACCAACATAGACAGGGCTCTAACTGTCTAGCTCCACAATAAAATAGGGTGCAGGCCAGGCAGCAGGCAGTTAGTCAGCCTGCCAGCTTAGTGGAGTCTGCCACTAGCATAGTCAGTGTAGTCAGCTCAGCTATCCTCATTGAGACTGTGTCTGTGCCTCGACCTAGGTTGGGCAAAACTAAACATGGCGGTGTTCGCCTTAGCAATCTCACTAGGATAAAGACCTCCTCCATTCCTGCCATTATTGAAAGAGATCGTGATACCTCACATCTCAAAATAGGGCTACTTAATGGTAGATCCCTCACTTCAAAGGCAGTTATAGTCAATGAACTAATCACCGATCATAATCTTGATGTGATTGGCCTGACTGAAACATGGCTTAAGCCTGATGAATTTACTGTGTTAAATGAGGCCTCACCTCCTGGTTACACTAGTGACCATATCCCCCGTGCATCCCGCAAAGGCGGCGGTGTTGCTAACATTTACGATAGCAAATTTCAATTTACAAAAAAAAAAATGATGTTTTCGTCTTTTGCGCTTCTAGTCATGAAATCTATGCAGCCTACTCAATCACTTTTTATAGCTACTGTTTACAGGCCTCCTGGGCCATATACAGCGTTCCTCACTGAGTTCCCTGAATTCCTATCGGACCTTGTAGTCATAGCAGATAATATTCTAATTTTTGGTGATTTTAATATTCACATGGAAAAGTCCACAGACCCACTCCAAAAGGCTTTCGGAGCCATCATCGACTCAGTGGGTTTTGTCCAACATGTCTCTGGACCTACTCACTGCCACAGTCATACTCTGGACCTAGTTTTGTCCCATGGAATAAATGTTGTAGATGTTTTTCCTCATAATCCTGGACTATCGGACCACCATTTTATTACGTTTGCAATCGCAACAAATAATCTGCTCAGACCCCAACCAAGGAGCATCAAAAGTCATGCTATAAATTCTCAGACAACACAAAGATTCCTTGATGCCCTTCCAGACTCCTTCTGCCTACCCAAGGATGTCAGAGGACAAAAATCAGTTAACCACCTAACTGAGGAACTAAATTTAACCTTGCGCAATACCCTAGATGCAGTTCCACCCCTAAAAACTAAAAACATTTGTCATAAGAAACTAGCTCCCTGGTATACAGAAAATACCCGAGCTCTGAAGCAAGCTTCCAGAAAATTGGAACGGGAAAAGGCGCCACACCAAACTGGATGTCTTCCGACTAGCTTGGAAAGACAGTACCGTGCAGTATCGAAGAGCCCTCACTGCTGCTCGATCATCCTATTTTTCCAACTTAATTGAGGAAAATAAGAACAATCAAACATTTATTTTTGATACTGTCGCAAAGCTAACTAAAATTCAGCATTCCTCAAGTGAGGATGGCTTTCACTTCAGCAGTAATAAATTCATGAACTTCTTTGAGGAAAAGATCATGATCATTAGAAAGCAAATTACGGACTCCTCTTTAAATCTGCGTATTCCTCCAAAGCTCAGCTGTCCTGAGTCTGCACAACTCTGCCAGGACCTAGGATCAAGAGAGACACTCAAGTGTTTTAGTACTATAGCACTTCCTGTGCTTGGCTCTCCTATGTTGAATTTAATAAACGGCTCTCTATCCACCGGATGTGTACCAAACTCACTAAAAGTGGCAGTAATAAAGCCTCTCTTGAAAAAGCCAAACCTTGACCCAGAAAATATTTAAAAAACTATCGGCCTATATCGAATCTTCCATTCCTCTCAAAAATTGTAGAAAAAGCTGTTGCACAGCAACTCACTGCCTTCCTGAAGACAAACAATGTATACGAAATGCTTCAGTCTGGTTTTAGCCCCCATCATAGCACTGAGACTGCACTTGTGAAGGTGGTAAATTACCTTTTAATGGTGTCAGACCGAGGCTCTGCATCTGTCCTCGTGCTACTAGACCTTAGTGCTGCCTTTGATACCATCGATCACCACATTCTTTTGGAGAGATTGGAACCCCAAATTGGTCTACACGGACAAGTTCTGGCCTAGTTTAGATCTTATATGTCGGAAAGATATCAGTTTCTGTGAATGGTTTGTCCTCTGACAAATCAACTGTACATTTCGGTGTTCCTCAAGGTTCCGTTTTAGGACCACTATTGTTTTCACTATATATATTTTACCTCTTGGGGATGTCATTCGAAAACATAATGTTAACTTTCACTGCTATGCGGATGACCCACAGCTGTACGTTTCAATGAAACATGGTGAAGCCCCAAAATTGCCCTCGCTAGAAGCCTGTGTTTCAGACATAAGGAAGTGGATGGCTGAAAACTTTCTACTTTTAAACTCGGACTAAACAGAGATACATGTTCTAGGTCCCAAGAAACAGAGATCTTCTGTTGAATCTGACAATTAATCTTGATGGTTGTAAAGTCGTCTCAAATAAAACTGTGAAGGACCTCGGCGTTACTCTGGACCCTGATCTCTCTTTTGACGAACATATCAAGACTGTTTCAAGGACAGCTTTTTTCCATCTACGAAACATTGCAAAAATCAGAAATGTTCTGTCCAAAACTGATGCAGAAAAATGTATCCATGCTTTTGTTACTTCTAGGTTAGACTACTGCAATGCTCTACTTTCCGGCTACCCGGATAAAACACTAAATAAACTTCAGTTAGTGCTAAATACGGCTGCTAGAATCCTGACTAGAACCAAATAATTTGATCATATTACTCCAGTGCTAGCCTCCTTACACGCTTCCTGTTAAGGCAAGGGCTGATTTCAAGGTTTTACTGTTAACCTACAAAGCGTTACATGGGCTTGCTCCTACCTATCTTTTCGAGTTGGTCCTGCCGTACATACCTATACGTACGCTAAGGTCACAAGACGCAGGCCTCCTAATTGTCCCAAGAATTTCTAAGCAAACAGCTGGAGGCAGGGCTTTCTCCTATAGATCTCCATTTTTATGGAATGGTCTGCCTACCCATGTGAGAGACGCAGACTCGGTCTCAACCTTTAAGTCTTTACTGAAGACTTATCTCTTCAGTGGGTCATATGATTGAGTGTAGTCTGGCCCAGGAGTGTGAAGGTGAACGAAAAGGCTCTGGAGCAACGAACCGCCCTTGCTGTCTCTGCCTGGCCGGTTCCCCTCTCTCCACTGGGATTCTCTGCCTCTAACCCTATTACAGGGGCTGAGTCACTGGCTTACTGGTGCTCTTTCATGCCGTCCCTAGGAGGGGTACGTCACTTGAGTGGGTTGAGTCACTGACATGATCTTCCTGTCTGGGTTGGTGCCTCCCCCCTTGGTTTGTGCTGTGGCGGAGATCTTTGTGGGCTATACTCGGCCTTGTCTCAGGATGGTAAGTTGGTGGTTGAAGATATCCCGCTAGTGGTGTGGGGGCTGTGCTTTGGCAAAGTGGGTGGGGTTATATCCTTCCTGTTTGGCCCTGTCTGGGGATATCATCGGATGGGGCCACAGTGTCTCCTGACCCCTCCTTTCTCAGCCTCCAGTATTTATGCTGCAGTAGTTTGTGTCGGGGGGCTAGGGTCAGTTTGTTATATCTGGAGTACTTCTCCTGTCTTATCCGGTGTCCTGTGTGAATTTAAGTATGCTCTCTCTAATTCTCTCTCTCTCTCTCTTTCTTTCTCTCTCGGAGGACCTGAGCCCTAGGACCATGCGTCAGGACTACCTGGCATGATGACTCTTTGCTGTCCCCGGTCCACCTGGCCGTGCTGCTGCTCCAGTTTCAACTGTTCTGCCTGCGGCTATGGAACCCTGACCTGTTCACCGGACATGCTACCTGTTCCAGACCTGCTGTTTTCAACTCTCTAGAGACCGCAGGAGCGGTAGGGATACTCTTAATGATCGGCTATGAAAAGCCAACTGACATTTACTCCTGAGGTGCTGACTTGCTGCACCCTCGACAACTACTGTGATTATTATTATTTGACCATGCTGGTCATTTATTTGAACATCTTGGCCATGTTCTGTTATAATCTCCACCCGGCACAGCCAGAAGAGGACTGGCCACCCCTCATAGCCTGGTTCCTCTCTAGGTTTCTTCCTAGGTTTTGGCCTTTCTAGGGAGTTTTTCCTAGCCACCGTGTTTCTACACCTGCATTGCTGTATACCACTGTATTGTGGTACTAAACCAAATCTACAAGTGGCGATTGTAAGATCATCCATTTTGATGTGATATACCTTGGAAGGTTGATGTGATCAGCTTTGAGTTGGTCCATTAGATTTCTGTTCCAGGAGCAGTCGTAGACACATCCGACACCAACAGATGTAGAATTAATGTCAGTCTCCCAGAGATCTATTGGTATTTATATTTATTAAGGATCCCCATGCCAAGGCAGCAGCTACTCTTCCTGGGGTCCAGCAACATTAAGGCAGTTATATACAATTTAAAATATTACATTACATTTCATAACACTTTACCCAACACATGAAGTGTGTTCCCTCAGGCCACTATTCCACTATCACATATTTACAATACAACATCCATGTGTACCTGTGTGTAGAGTGCGTGTCTTATCATGTGTATGTGTCTGTGCCTCTGTCTCTTCACAGTCTCGCTGTCCATAAAGTGTTTTTTTATTTGTTTTTTTAAATCTGATTTTACTGCCTGCATCAGTTACCTGATGTGGAATAGAGTTCCATGTAGTCATGGCTCTATGTAGTACTGTGTGTTTCCCATAGTCTGTTCTGGACATGGGGATTGTGAAGAGACCTCTGGTGGCATGTCTTGTAGGGTATGCATGGGTGTCTGAGCTGTGTGCCAGTAGTTTAAACAGACACCTCGGTGCATTCAGCATGTCAACACTTCTTACAAAAACAAGTAGTGATATAGTCAATCTCTCCTCCACTTTGAGCCATGAGAGATTTACATGCCTATAACCAAACATAAAGCAATCCTTCTCTAACCCCTTTGCCATGCATTTATCTTTCCATGTAGTGTCAAAGGAGGCTAACAAGGTAACAGCAATCAACCCTTACCTGCTGGGGACTATGTCCAGATGTCATTGTGGGATTGAGTCCCCCTATACAGTTACATGGTGTTAATATCACAATCATCAATGCCTGTCTGTGTAAGTCAGGTTTATAGGCATGGGTTGAATGAAGTGAAAATGTACAAATCAGTTTCCTTACACTCATAACAAATGCATGGGACATAAAGTTATCACCTTACAACCATATCGGTATCAACCATTGACTTTGTGGTTACTCTCTCCCTATCTTAGTCTTCTTGGTCTGCTTCTAAGCGACATTAATGCCTTGACCCTTGACGTATCTGGGGTGTTAAAATGTATCGAAGTAAACCAGTGTGTTAGCACTCTGACTGCCTTGTCTCATACAGTGACTGACCCTCCATCTCTTTGTGTCTCAGGCTGTACAAACTGAGGAACAAGCAGAGGATCTCAGTGTCTGCAGCCTCTAAGCTGCTGTGTAACATGATGCTGGGCTACAGAGGCATGGGCCTCTCCATGGGCAGCATGATCGTTGGCTGGGACAATAAGGTACAGGGTGGGTGAGGAGTGGAATGTATGTTTGTGTGTGTCGAATGTGTGTGTCTGTGTGTGAGTGTGGGTGTTTATTTCAAAGCCTACATTTTCACCCTTATGGTCCACAACATGTTTGAGTCATTGGAGTGCCTCCAATTGTCACGTCTGTTGATGAGCTTTAATTGATTTGTGTCTTGCTGTACAGGGCCCTGGTTTGCACTATGTGGATGACAACGCCACACGTCTCTCTGGTCATATGTTCTCTACTGGTTGTGGTAGCAGCTATGCGTACGGAGTGGTTGACAGCGGCTACCGTGAGGACATGACGGTAGAGGAGGCGTACGAGCTGGGCCGCCGCGGTATCACCCACACCACACACAGAGACGCCTACTCAGGACGAGTGGTCAACCGTGAGTGACCTTGTGCTAAACCTATACTCCGTAACAATTTTGATTTCACTAAGGCAGTTCATGTGAGACCATGTGAAGCATAGATACAGTCCATTCGGAAAGCATTCAGACCCCTTGACTTTTTCCACATTTTGTAACTTTGAAGCCTTATTCTAAAATTGATTAAATATATTTTTTCCTCATAAAGCTACACACAATACCTCATAATGACAACGCACATTTTTTTTGTTGTTGAAAAAACTACTAAAATATTACATTTACATAGGTATTTAGACCCTTTACTCAGTACTTTGTTGAATCACCTTTGGTAGAGATTACAGCCTCGAGTCTTCTTGGGTATGACGCTACTGTCACGCCTGCTCCCGCTCTCCCTCTCTGGCACTCGAGGGCGCAAGGCTGCCCTTCATTACGCACACCTGTTATCGTCATTACGCGCAGAAGCACCTGGACTCCTTCTTGTTGTTTATTGCCCCGTCGATAATTGTCTGCTCCCCCAGTAGTTCCCTATGTCTGCATTGATGTTGTTATTTTGACCCCTGTCCAGATGCTTTTCCTGTCCTGTTTCATGTCTGCGTTAATGAAATGTACTCCCTGTACCTGCTTCCTGTCTCCAGTGTCAATCCTCACAGCTACAAGCTTGGCACACTTGTATTTGGGGAGTTTCTCCCATTCTTCTCTGCAGATCCTCGCAAGCTCTGTCAGGTTGGATAGGGAGCGTTGCTGCACAGCTATTTTCAGGTCTCCAGAGATGTTCGATTCAGGTTCAAGTCCGGGCTCTTGCTGGGCCACTCAAAGACAGAGACTTGTCCCGAAGCCACTCCGGCGTTGTCTTGGCTGTGTGCTTAGGGTCATTGTCCTGTTGGAAGGTGAGTGTTCGCCGAGGTCTTAGGTCCTGAATGCTTTCGAGCAGGTTTTCATCAAGGATCTCTGTGTACTTTGCTCCGTTCATCTTTCCCTCGGTCCTGACTAGTCTCCCAATCCCTGCCGCTGAAAAACATCCCCACAGCATGATGCTGCCACAACCATGCTTCACCGTAGGGATGGTGCCAGGTTTCCTCCAGACGTGACGCTTGGCATTCAGGCCAAAGAGTTCAATCTTGGTTTCATCAGACCAGAGAATCTTGTTTCTCATGGTCTGAGAGTCTTTAGGTGCCTTTTGGCAAACTCCAAGCAGGCTGTCATGTGCCTTTTACTGAGGAGTGGCTTCCGTCTGGGCACTCTACCATAAAGGCCTGATTGGTGGAGTGCTGCAGAGATGGTTGTCCTTCTGGAAAGTTCTCCCATCTCCACAGAGAAACTCTGGAGCTCTGTTAGAGTGACCATCAAGGTCTTGGTCACCTCCCTGACCAAGGCCCTTGACCCTCAATTACTCAGTTTGGCCAGGCGGCCAGCTCTAGGAGTCTAGGAGTCTTGGTGGTTCCAAGCTTCTTCCATTTCAAAATGATGGAAGGCACTGTGTTCTTGGGGACATTCAATACTGCAGAAATGTTTTGGTATGCTTCCCCAGATCTGTGCCTCGGCACAATTCTGTCTTGGAGCGCTACGGACAATTCCTTCGACCTCATGACTTGGTTTTTGTTCTGAAATGCACTGTCAACTCTGGGAAATTATATAGACAGGTGTGTGCCTTTCCAAATCATATCCAATCAATTGAATTTACCACAGGTGGACTCCAATCAAGTTGTAGAAACATCTTAAGGATGATCAATGGAGACAGGATGCACCTGAGCTCAATTTCGAGTCTCATAGTAAAGGGTCTGAATAATTATGTAAATAAGGTATTTCTGTTTTTTGCGCTGGGAGTTAGGAAACAAGTTCAGGGAGTGAGTAATTTAATAAATAAACGACCATAATACAAAACAAGAAACACTAAACAAAGCACAAACATTAAACTGAAACAGAAACAATAATGCCTCAGGAAGGAACCAAAGGGAGTGACATATAGTGGGGCAAAAAAGTATTTAGTCAGCCACCAATTGTGCAAGTTCTCCCACTTAAAAAGATGAGAGAGGCCTGTAATTTTCATCATAGGTACACTTCAACTATGACAGACAAAATGAGAAAAAAAATCCAGAAAATCACATTGTAGGATTTTTAATGAATTTATTTGCAAATTATGGTGGAAAATAAGTATTTGGTCAATAACAAAAGTTTATCTCAATACTTTGTTATATACTCTTTGTTGGCAATGACAGAGGTCAAATGTTTTCACAAGGTTTTCACACACTGTTGCTGGTATTTTGGCCCATTCCTCCATGCAGATCTCCTCTAGAGCAGTGATGTTTTGGGGCTGTTGCTGGGCAACACGGACTTTCAACTCCCTCCCCCTCCAAAGATTTTCTATGGGGTTGAGATCTGGAGACTGGCTAGGCCACTCCAGGACCTTGAAATGCTTCTTACGAAGCCACTCCTTCGTTGCCCGGGCGGTGTGTTTGGGATCATTGTCATGCTGAAAGACCCAGCCACGTTTCATCTTCAATGCCCTTGCTGATGGAAGGAGGGTTTCACTCAATCTCACAATACATGGCCCCATTCATTCTGTCCTTTACACAGATCAGTCGTCCTGGTCCCTTTGCAGAAAAACAGCCCCAAAGCATGATCTTTCCACCCCCATGCTTCACAGTAGGTATGGTGTTCTTTGGATGCAACTCAGCATTCTTTGTCCTCCAAACACGACGAGTTGAGGTTTTACCAAAAAGTTCTATTTTGGTTTCATCTGACCATATGACATTCTCCCAATCTTCTTCTGGATCATCCAAATGCTCTCTAGCAAACTTCAGACGGGCCTGGACATGTACTGGCTTAAGCAGGGGGACACGTCTGGCACTGCAGGATTTGAGTCCCTGGCGGCGTAGTGTGTTACTGATGGTAGGCTTTGTTACTTTGGTCCCAGCTCTCTGCAGGTCATTCACTAGGTCCCCCCCGTGTGGTTCTGGGATTTTTGCTCACCGTTCTTGTGATCATTTTGACCCCACGGGGTGAGATCTTGCGTGGAGCCCCAGATCGAGGGAGATTATCAGTGGTCTTGTATGTCTTCCATTTCCTAATAACTGCTCCCACAGTTGATTTCTTCAAACCAAGCTGCTTACCTATTGCAGATTCAGTCTTCCCAGCCTGGTGCAGGTCTACAATTTTGTTTCTGGTGTCCTTTGACAGCTCTTTGGTCTTGGCCATAGTGGAGTTTGGAGTGTGACTGTTTGAGGTTGTGGACAGGTGTCTTTTATACTGATAACAAGTTCAAACAGGTGCCATTTAATACAGGTAACGAGTGGAGGACAGAGGAGCCTCTTAAAGAAGAAGTTACAGGTCTGTGAGAGCCAGAAATCTTGCTTATTTGTAGGTGACCAAATACTTATTTTCCACCATAATTTGCAAATAAATTCATTAAAAATCCTACAATGTGATTTTCTGGATTTTTTCTCTCATTTTGTCTGTCATAGTTGAAGTGTACCTATGATGAACATTACAGGCCTCATCTTTTTAAGTGGGAGAACTTGCACAATTGGTGGCTGACAATACTTTTTTGCCCCACTGTATATATGGAAATTAATCAGGTAGGTGATGAAGTCCAGGTGAGTCTGAGGCGCTGGTGCGCTGTACGATGGTGTGCATAATAATGAGCAGCCTGGTGACCTAGAGGCCGGAGAGGGAGTATACGTGACAGTATTGTGTGCAGATTGATGAGGATTTTTAAAAAACTTTCTTTTTTTTTTAGAATAAGGCTGTAAAGTAGCAGAATGTGGAAAAAGTCAAGGGGTCTGAATACTTTCTGAATGCACTTGTAGGTGTTTGTTGTGTAAATTCCAGGTGTGAATTCCATGTAAGAGGTTATAGCTAAATATTCAATTATTATCTTATCTCCTAAGGATTTGTCCATATTAGAATGTAGACATGTTGAAGCAATAGGAACATAAAATGTAAACAATACCTTTAAATCAAATGCATGTATGTGTAACTGTGTGTTTGTCCAGTGTACCACATGCAGGAGGACGGCTGGATAAAGGTGTGTAAGGAAGACGTTTCAGAGCTGATCCACCGCTACAGGAAAGGCATGTTCTGATCCCAGATCAGTTTCCACACCCACACAGACACACTGTGTTCTCTCTCAACTGATCCCAACACTGCTCCAAATAAAGACCGTTTTCAAACTGAATACTCTGGCCGCTATTGTCTTACATGCCTAACAATATTTATGTCAAAATAAATTGTCACAATAAATTGCTGCAACTGTTCACAGTCCGAGTCAAATGTACAGTATATGACAGGGGTTATCAACTAGATTTTTTCCTGAGCAGATGATCAGGGGGCCGGAACATAATTACAAATCATTTTTAGACTGCAAATTGACCACAAGAAGCCCAAACATATATTTGACTAAAACACAATAATTTCAAACCTGGCTTACGGTATACGGTATACGATCACATACACTGTTCAGAAAACATCGTAACACCTGCTCTTTCCCTGACATAGACTGACCAGGTGAATCCAGGTGAAAGCTATGATCCCTTATTGATGTCACGTGTTAAGTACTCTTCAATCAGTGTACCTGAACAGGAGGAGACAGGTTACAGAAGGATTCTTAAGCCTTGAGACTATTAAGACACATTGTGTATGTGTTTCCTGTGTCTATCAAGATTGGTCCACCACCCAAAAGACATCCAGCCAACATTTCTTTAAATTGTTTATTTTATTTTACCTTTATTTATACAGGTTTTTCTCATTGAGATAACATCTCTTTTCCACGAGAGACCTGGTCCAATAGCAGCAGGGGGAACAATGTTTCAGACAAAACAATTTACATACACTAACACAACATTAAACAAAACTATAAACACACATACAGTACAACAAAAACACTTTGTCTTGACTAAAAACAGCTGGCCTAAAAACAATTACACTCTTCTATGATATATAAATTGATCAAGTGTTTAAACTCCACCAACGAAACTAGATTTTCAAATTTTTAAATGTTCAGGAGAGAATTCCAGGACCACGGAGCTTGGTAACTAAAACTATTTCTACCCTGACTTGTTCTAATTTTTGGTACTGTTAGAAGCAAATCAGAATGGGACCGTAATTTATATTTATTTACTGATCTGACTAAAAAAGAACAGAGATAAAATAGCATTTTACCCAATATGGCCTTATAAATCAGTGTATACCCGTGTTTAAGCCTACGCAAGGTCATTGACGACCAGCCAACAGCGCTGTAGAGATCACAATGATGTGTTAGACGTTTCTGATTTGTAATGAACCTGAGGGCTGCATGATACACTGAATCAAGTGCTCTCAGGGTAGTGGCTGAGGCCTGCATATATATAACATCACTAAAATCTAAAACCGCCAGTAATGTACATTGTACCAGCTCCTTCCTGGCCTCCAGAGAAAAACAAGCCTTATGCCGGTAATAAAATACTATTTTCAGCTTGAGCTTCCTTATCAAGTTCTCTACATGCACAGTGAAGCTCAGTTTATCATCAACCCACACACCCAAATATTTGTACACTTTAACTTGCTCTATAGTATGTCCAGCCAATGTAGCAATGACATGATTAGTAACATGCCTGGCATTTGAAAATACCATGCATTTTGCTTTACCCGAATTTAGAACCAGCTTTAAATCATACAGATTCTGTTGTATGATGTTAAATGCATTGGGCACTTTCAAAAGCTAAAGATAAACTACTACCACTTGAATAAAGAATAGTATCATCTGCATAAAAATGAATATCCGCTGTTTCAATAAGATCCCCTGTCACGCCCTGACCTTAGAGATCCTTTTTATTTCTCTATTTTGGTTGGTCAGGGCGTGAGTTGGGGTGGTCATTCTATGTTGTGTTCTATGTTGTCTAGTTCTATATGTTTGGCCGGGTGTGGTTCTCAATCAGAGGCAGCTGTCTATCGTTGTCTCTGATTGAGAACCATACTTAGGTAGCCTTTTCCCACCTGTGTTTGTGGGTAGTTGTTTTCTGTTTTGTGTGTCTTCACCTAACAGAACTGTTTCGTTTTCGTTCACTCTCGTTGTTATTTTGTTTAGTGTTCAGTTTTGAATTAAATTATAATATGAACACTTACCACGCTGCGTTTTGGTCTCCTCCATTAGATGATCGTTACATCCCCAATGTTGTTAATATACAAAATGAACAACAGTGGGCCCAAAATAGAACCTTGCAGAACACCTGAGCACACCTCCATGGACTCAGATTTACAACCATCCGCCATTAAACATTGTGTACGATTTGATAGGTAATTTATAAACCAATCTAGAGCACGACCAGTAATTCCACAACATTTTAACCTTTGCACTAACACAGGATGGTCCAATTGTGGGAAGCATTAGAGTCAAAATGGGCCAGCATCCCTGTGGAATGCTTTCGACACCTAGAGTTGAGGCTGTTCTGAGGGCAAAAGGGAGTGTAACTCAATATTAGAAAGGTGTTCCTACTGTGTTTATCTCTATTATACATGGAAATACTTTGGAACAGATTTCCCAAATTGAAATCACTTGGAGCTGATTTGCTGGTGTTTTTAAAGTATTTTATGTCCAAAAATAAAAAATCCCCCGTGGAATGCCAGTTGGGGAACTCCTGTATATGAGAATCTACCAGTTATTTCCCAGTGCCCCCCAAATGGAAAAGGTTTGTTGTACTGTTTAATACAATACTACAAACCTTGCTTTTTTTTCTCTGTAGTCGGTTGAGACGTGTGAAATATACGTTAAATCAATTATGACATGACAACTTTGTGACTTGAAGAGGATTAGGCAAAGATGTTTGCATACAAAAGGGTCAAATAACAATATCATAACCAACAGTTGGAGGAAGTAAAGTCCTTATCATTTTATCTAGCGTATCTGCCTCGAACTGTTTCCTGAAACACAAATACAGTACATGTCCCAAACCAGTCAGATGTGTTCGCCCGGGTATCTTTTGGTTAGCACTATTCTGTACATTTCCACCTTAGTGTAGGAGTTCATTGGACAAATTAAATGTTACAAACAAAATGTTTGTGCTATCAAAGGAAGTTTTGATTAAATGGAATGAATTTGCCATAAAACCTGAAGTAGGGTATTTCTCCCATATTATGTTTATTTTCTCAGCTTTTTAAATGAGTCACTGTGGATATGAATATTGGAATATTGTGTGCAGTCATTACATGGGGAGTATACTGTAGGTCCCAGCATGTTATTATAAAAAGAGAATTACATCCCTATAGCACCCTACATTCCATAAAAGTCTACCAATGCCAGGCAGGATCCTGTGCAGGTCTTGGTGAATACCCTATGTGTCACGCCCTGACCATAGAAAGCCCTTGGATTCTCTATAGTGGTTTAGGTCAGGGAGTGACTAGGGGGGTGTTCTAGAATGTGTATTTCTATGTTGGTGGTTTTGTATGTTTCCCAATTAGAGGCAGCTGGTAATCGTTGCCTCTAATTGGGGATCATATTTAGGAAGCCCTATCTCCCACCTGCTTTGTGGGATATTGTTTGTGTTAGGGCACTACGTCGTCACGGTCTTTGTAAGTTTTGTTTCACTTTGTATTAAAGAGATGTGGAACTCAATGCACGCTGCGCCTTGGTCCGCTCATTTTGAAGAACGTGACGCTATGATAGGCTATTGAATTTCAGCCCTAGAGGGCAGAAGTACTGCTACGGTTGCTCTGTTCTCCCTGGTAGTTTATTGATCAATACATATCATAAAAAATTGTCCAGAGTTCACTCAGGTCTGAATCAGTCCCTGATTAGAAGGCGGTAAGGAGCAGTGCTGTGGACCTCCAGACACGTGAAGAGACAGAACATGATTTATTCTATTCTCTGTATCATATGATAATGTTCAGGACAAAATTGACAGTGCAGAGATTATCCCATTTTAATAAGCATTTTATTCAAACGTCTTTCATACAGGTCAACAAAATATCTAAAATGTTATTTATAAAAGCCTATTATATTGTAACAATATCTACCTACATGTACTACATATTATCTCCATTACCTCGACAGCGGTGTCTCCGCACATTGACTCTGTACCGGTACCCCCTGTGTATAGCCCCGCTATTGTTTTTTTTACAGCTGCTCTTTAATTATTTGTTATTCCTATCACTTACTTTTTTTAGGTATTTTCTTAACTGCATTGTTGGTTAAGGGTTTGTAAGGTCTACACCTGTTGTATTCGGCGTATGTGTCACGATCGTCATAATAACTGGACCAAAGCGCAGCGTGATCTGGGTTTCACGTCTTCATTGCTATGTGAACCTCAAAACTAAACGAACAAAACGTAACGTGACGCTACAATAGTGCTCACAGGCAACTATACATAGTCAAGATCCCACAAAGCACAAAGGGGAAATGGCTGCCTAAATATGATCCCCAATCAGACAACGATAAACAGCTGCCTCTGATTGGGAACCATACCAGGCCAACATAGAAATATAATCACCTAGATGACACACCCTAATCACACCCCGACCTAACCAACATAGAGAATAAAAGCGCTCTATGGTCAGGGCGTGACAGTATGTGACAAATCAAATTTGAGATATTTTTTTGCCCTGTATGAAAGACGATTGAATAAAATGCTTGTTTACAATAAGAGGAACAGGAGGTCAAGCAGTAGAACATTTGAGGTGCTGGTACTCAGCTCCAGTGAGCTCCTTCCCAAATCAAGCACTGTTTACAGCATAACTGTTTACCCGGGACACAGGTATCTTTTGATTGGCACCATACCATAAAGTCACACCCTAGTTTTGTAATTAATTGTACAAAATAAATTCTACAAACACAATGTTTGTGCTATCAGAGGACGTTTTACTGTGACATGGACTAATAAGGTGCTTCAATTATTGGAATGAATTTGCCATAAAACCTGTACATTTTCTCAGCTTAAATGAGTCACTGTAGATAAGTTGCTACATGGAGAGTGTAGTATAGGTCCCGGATAAGAGCGTCTGCTAAATGACTTAAAGGTCCCAGTGTTATTATAGAGAATTGCAGCCAATATAGCAACACCAATCCATAAAAGTCTTACAGTTCAACATAGCTTGTTTTAAAATGAACCCAATGTTGATGTCATGTTGCCAGGCAGGATTCTGTACAACAGGTTTTTATAGCACTATTCATTTCAGCCCTAGAAGGCAGTTGTACTGCTTCAGCTTTTCTGTCTGGCTGTTTATTGATCAATACATATCATAGATTCATTGGCCAAAGGTCACTCACCTGGTTTTCCAGGTCTGACTCAGTCCCTGATTAGAAGATAATGGAAAATGAAAACTACCAGTGATTTATCCTAATCTGTACCATATGATAATGTTCATGACAAAATAAACAGTGTAGATTATCCCCCTTTTTTAAGAAGTATTTTATTCAAACATTTATATTTGACATTTTAGTCATCAGACGCTGTTACCCAAAGCAATTTACAGGATCAATAAGGGTTAAGTGTCATGCTCAAGGGAACAGACAGATTTTTACCTAGTCAGCTAGTGGCCCAACACTCTACACCACTAGCCTACCTGCCACCCCATCATATTTCATACAGATCATCAAAATATATATATGACTTCTTCTTTAGCCTATATACAAAATGATATCGTTTCACTTCAAATCCTTTGCGGTTTAAAACATATCTTACTGCAAACATTATTAAAAGGCCCAGTATGACACTTTGATTAACATTTTGTAGACTTTATTGAAAGGCGTAAGAACATTGACAGAACGCATGAATTTGGTCTCTAATTTGTTGTTTCGCTGCTTCATTATGTATCTCTTAAATGGATCACATTTACTATCCTGTTTTCTGGACTTGCATTACATTTGGTAGATCATTGCTGTGTATAGCATCCACAATGTACAAAGCACAAACAGTTGCAATAAAATAATTGTTCAACTTGCCCCATCACCAACTTATTTTTACACAACCAACTACCCCCAAAACATATCAGAAATCCAACGTATCATAAAAACTAGAGCAATAAAGCCACTTTCGTTAAAAGAGAAACATTTACAAATGGAACATGTGGATGATAGGCCTTGTCTGGTTTATGGCCATACAATTAAACAAGACAGTGTGAGCAAAGTTCGAACATGTCACACACACATATGTTATCCCACTAAAACCTACACATGTGCAGCTACACTACACAAAATAATTATGTTTTTCTGGTTTACAGCAATATCTTTTAAATGTGGTTGTTTTTATGGCTTCAGTTAAGAGAAAATCAAGCTAATTTATTTTTTATTTGTAGAATAATCTGAGTTAAAATCTTAATTTAACATCTCACAACAATCTAATCCTTTCCAGAAAGACACTTTCATGGTGTTCCATTGATTCTAGTATACCTGTAAGAATGAGATATACCTCACAAAGTGGCAATAGAACATTTAACAATTAAAAACACATTACAACACTTTAAAAAGCCAAACCATAGATTAAATGAAAGTAAAACTGTTCAAATGAAAATCACCAAATAATATTCTTGACAGCAGATTTTTTTGTTGATGTATGGATCTGTGTTTACAGTGTGTGTGTCACAGGAGGCTTCAGAGGGGAGGACAGCTCATAATAATGGTTGGAATGGAGTAGGAACGGAGTAGATCAAACCATGTGTTGATGTATTTGGTACCATTCCACTCATTCCGCAAGCCCGCTCTACCCAATTAAGGTGACACCAACCTCCTGTGTTGTGTGTGTGTGTGCAAGTATACGTGTGTTATGTTCTTGAGAAGTTCCTCTTCAGCTCCTTCCTAAAACACATAAGAAGAGAGAGGTTACACACACATAAACACAGTACAGACAGTCAGACTGTGTACCAGTGTGGTAGTGGTTGTATCAGCTTGCTCATTAATATGAGGACACCTTAAGTGACTTACTCTGATGTTACAGAAGAGCAGAGGTCTCAAGTCATCTGGGCAGCTCTCCCAGAGTTTTCAGAGCTAGTGTCGGAAGCTAAAACAGAAATAAACCCCAATGTTAGAAAAAAAGACGGATAGAAAGATAATCCATGAGTTCAGGTTAATTCACTCGTTCCTAATGCATGTTTCACACTAAATACAGCCTTCCATATTAACTAGGTAGCTACATCAATTGACATCTAAGTTTGAACCAGCATCAGAATCTACAAGGGATCTGTGTAATTTGGTTGAAGACAAGTCAGACTGCAAGTGAACATGCATCAAACGGTTGCGTGATGATGAAATGAGTGTTCAGTCAGAGTCTAAAATGGATGTCATACAGTCCCAACACAACACAAATCAGTGTGATCTTTTCAGAATAGAGAACAACATGAAGGCAGGCACTTACTGCTGGCCGGAACAAAGCCTGAAACACAGAGATGTAAGTGATGTTGTTATTGACTGATAGCTTGGTTTGGTGGAATATTACAAGAGAACATCAGTTTGAGAGTATTCTGAATCCTGTATCTCTACTGCATATCCTACTGCAGACATCACATACAACAGGACTCTTTATTTACATGAATCAGATTAAATCAAACATTCCTCTACCATCACTAACTACAACACTTGATTGTAAACTACTTCTAAACTAACTAAAACACTGCTGATAATACCTGAGGTGACAGTGCAGACTACATAGGAAAATAAAAGGGGTCTTTCTCTCCTCACTCACCTTTCTTGCTCTTCTTCTTCCAAATGACGACCCCAACAACAACAGCAACGATGACCAGGAGAGCTACCACCCCTCCAATGATGGGGACAAAGTTGGGGGCATCTGTAATCATCAGAACAGAGCATTCAGACAATAGTACTAGATGGTACATTTTCATCAAAAATGAACTGTAAGCAGCATCCTTGTCAATGTCAATAAAAGGTCAGGAGGTCAAGGAGAACATGCAGTCAGAAAGGTAGTGTCACTGAGCAGATGAGTGAACTTAGAAATGAAGAATATTGGGCACATTCAGTAGGAGGGTTGAGTATAGTGTATATTTGAATCTCTTCCTCTTACCTGGGCCAGGCAGAACCCCGATGAAGTCCTCCTTGATACCCTTGACTTGAACCAGACACTGATACTTGCTGTTCTTCCTGTCCTCAGGCGTCACTGTCAGGTGGGAGCTTTTCTGGAAGGTTCCGTCATCATTGGGGAGAGTCTCTCCATACTCCACATCTTCATGGTGATCTTGTCCGTCTTTCTGCCAGGACACCATGACATCACTGGGGTAGAAACCTGTAGCGCGGCAGGTCACTGGAGAGGAGGGGGTCTTCTGGAACAGAGACACTGAGGGATGGACTGGAGAGGAGTGGGGAGGGAATAATCAGACACACGGAGATGGATTGAAAATGACAGAGCGGGTGGGAGAAAAAGAGGGAACACGAGAGTTAAAAAGAAGAGAGAGGAAGAGAAAGAGCGTAGTGTATGAAATAGAGAGGGGAATAGACAGACAGAGATAGAGATGGGAGAGAAAATAACAGAGCATTGTGGACGCAAGGTCAATGACAAAAAACTATTCAATTACAAAACGATTAAGATAATAATTTGGTTCTTCAAAAGTACAATTTTATATGACTTGAAATACAATACATTATGATATTATATCCTGCAACATCACAGAGTTACATCATGTCATGTGTCTCTGTACCTGTCCTCATCAGAGTGCTCTTCCCATAGTCCACATACTTCTTCAGCCAATCAATGCACTCCTGGGTGAAGTAGTTTTTTTTGTACTCATTGTCAGCTGTGTTACTGTCCCACTTGTGTTTGGTGATGACTGCCTGCGGCGTTGGGGCGATCCATTTCGTTGTTTTCAGGTCAAATGCTAAGAAATCCTCTCCATCATATCCAAACTGATAAAACCCCTCTGTGGCTCCAGACTCATCATCCCACTCACATCCATACATATTCTGGAAAACGTGCACACCTGAGAGAAAGAGTGGATGAGAACGAGAGACACAGAGAATGACCAACTCTGTGCGTTCTTCTGGCTGCTCCCCAGATTCAGTCTGACAGTGAGACCTCCGTTATCATTTATTATTAGTTCTTTAAACAGAAAACCAAACGATTTAACCAGACTGTAACAAAACAGAAAGAGAACCAGCTCAGAACCCTACTGTGTGATGATGTCACACCTTCACCACAGAGACACAGGAAGTTACAGTAATGGGTGGCAGATCGCCTACAGTGCGGCAGGTTAAGAGTGTTGGGCCAGGAACCGAAAGATTTCTCGTTCAAAACCCTGAGCTGACCGGGTGAAAAATCTGCCCATCTGCTCTTGAGCAAGACATTTAACCCTAATTGCTCCAGGGTAGCTGTCAATGGCTGATCCCTGGCTCTGACTCAGGGGGAGTGTAAAAAACATACTTCCATTTCACACTACACAAATATAAGCACCTCATTTGACCTTTTAATGTGGACACTCAGTGTGTGTATCTAGTCTACACCAGCTTATGTTGGGTTGTGTGACACTAGTTAAAAAATATATGTTTTTAGTTTAGGGCACCTGGTATTCCCAGGTGGTCTCCCGTCGCAGTACTAACCAGGCCCGACCCACAAAAGTGGGCTTGGAAGAGGAAAAGGTCGAGTCATGCACCCTCAGAAAACATGACACGCCTACTTCTTACCCCGGATGTCAGCCGCACCAATGTGTCGGAGGAAACACTGTTCGACTGACACACGAAGTCAGCTTGCACTGGGCCAATTGTGCGCTGTCCTATGGGGCTCCCGGTCTCGGCCGGTTGTGACACAGCCTGGGATCGAACCCCAGGCTGCAGTGGCGCCTCAGACTGTCCTCTAGTGATGACGTCAGAGATAAATAGAGGAAGTGAGAGAGGATCCTCTGTTCAGTCAGGAACAACAGGAGAGAGACGGAGAGACTCACATGAGGAAAATGATCTCAATAATGTCAGCCTACTGGAGCTATATGTGTGTGTGTGATCCCAGATCCTGAGGGTGACAGGTGAGTGTATAGAGTTCCCCATAGAGGCCTGATCAGCTCCAGCAGCAGAGCCCACAGGGAGTCATTGGGAGCTTTGGTCCACTAGAGCAGAGAAGACCAAACACACATCACTATCATCATCATCATCATCACTATCACCATCATCACTATCCTCATCATGTTCTGCTCCTCTGCTTCTCTCTACTGTCTCATCAGATCAGAGAGACACTCAGGGAGGCTGAGGAGACTACAGCTCTACAGTCCCATCAGATCAGAGAAATACTCAGGGAGGCTGAGGAGACTACAGCTCTACAGTCCCATCAGATCAGAGAGACACTCAGGGAGGCTGAGGAGACTACAGCTCTACAGTCCCATCAGATCAGAGAGACACTCAGGGAGGCTGAGGAGACTACAGCTCTACAGTCCCATCAGACCAGAGAGACACTCAGGGAGGCTGAGGAGACTACAGCTCTACAGTCCCATCAGATCAGAGAAATACTCAGGGAGGCTGAGGAGACTACAGCTCTACAGTCCCATCAGATCAGAGAAATACTCAGGGAGGCTGAGGAGACTACAGCTCTACAGTCCCATCAGATCAGAGAGACACTCAGGGAGGCTAAGGAGACTACAGCTCTACAGTCCCATCAGATCAGAAAGACACTCAGGGAGGCTGAGGAGACTACAGCTCTACAGTCCCATCAGATCAGAGAGACACTCAGGGAGGCTGAGGAGACTACAGCTCTACAGTCCCATCAGACCAGAGAGACACTCAGGGAGGCTGAGGAGACTACAGCTCTACAGTCCCATCAGATCAGAGAAATACTCAGGGAGGCTGAGGAGACTACAGCTCTACAGTCCCATCAGATCAGAGAAATACTCTGGGAGGCTGAGGAGACTACAGCTCTACAGTCCCATCAGATCAGAGAGACACTCAGGGAGGCTAAGGAGACTACAGCTCTACAGTCCCATCAGATCAGAAAGACACTCAGGGAGGCTGAGGA
Organism: Salvelinus alpinus; assembly: GCF_045679555.1. NCBI lineage: Eukaryota > Metazoa > Chordata > Actinopteri > Salmoniformes > Salmonidae > Salvelinus > Salvelinus alpinus. The sequence goes on from NC_092111.1 coordinate 10,287,676, forward strand.
GACTACAGCTCTACAGTCCCATCAGATCAGAGAGACACTCAGGGAGGCTGAGGAGACTACAGCTCTACAGTCCCATCAGATCAGAGAAATACTCAGGGAGGCTGAGGAGACTACAGCTCTACAGTCCCATCAGATCAGAGAAATACTCAGGGAGGCTGAGGAGACTACAGCTCTACAGTCCCATCAGATCAGAGACACTCAGGGAGGCTGAGGAGACTACAGCTCTACAGTCCCATCAGATCAGAGAGACACTCAGGGAGGCTGAGGAGACTACAGCTCTACAGTCCCATCTAATCAGAGAGACACTCAGGGAGGCTGAGGAGACTACAGCTCTACAGTCCCATCAGATCAGAGACACTCAGGGAGGCTGAGGAGACTACAGCTCTACAGTCCCATCAGATCAGAGACACTCAGGGAGGCTGAGGAGACTACAGCTCTACAGTTCCATCAGATCAGAGACACTCAGGGAGGCTGAGGAGACTACAGCTCTACAGTCCCATCAGATCAGAGAGACACTCAGGGAGGCTGAGGAGGCTACAGCTCTACAGTTCCATCAGATCAGAGACACTCAGGGAGGCTGAGGAGACTACAGCTCTACAGTTCCATCAGATCAGAGAGAACTCAGGGAGGCTCTCTATCATCATGTGTTAGTTGTTCAACCATACTAGAATAAAACAGATCAGCTCAGACCTCTACAGTGTGATGATGACGTCACACCTTCACCACAGAGACAGAGAGAGTTGATGAGGAAACTCAGAGACTGTGGATCTATTCTACACCAGCTGATGTTGGCTTGGTTCTATCTGCTGTGTTGAAGATACACATCGTGTTCAGTACAGTAGTGTTATTTTAACTAATGGATGTTGTATAAGACTGTAGTTTTCAGTGAGGTGGGTCAACAAATAAAACCCTGTTGATAAATGAAGACTGTCCTTTAGTGATGATGTCAGAGATAAATAGAGGAAGTGAGAGAGGATCCTCTGTTCAGTCAGGAACAACAGGAGAGAGATAGAGAGACTCACACGGGGAAGATTAACTGTTACTAATTCCCTGCTGGTGACTGTTATCAGCACCTCACAACCTTGAGCTCCACACTCCACTCCCCATCCCCCAGAACCAGAGCCTGACAGTCTAGAGCAGTGATTCTCAACTGGGGGGTCGTGACCCCCATGGGAGGATTTTAAGGGGCCGCGAGACTTATTATGCAAGAATATAATAAAATAAAAAAAACATTATTTTGAAAGCTAACCGTCGCACCAAAACTTTTATTTTGACAGGATACCGCTGCACCGCTTATTGTTGCTGACTTAACAGATGCAGTGCGTCCACAGTGGTGAAACGATCAGCTACGTTCAGACTCGGAGGGTTTTCGCGCCGCTCTCACTCACTGACCAATACAGTAACGTTCTCGCCCCACACACACTGATCTAATGAAATTTCAGATTTCTCGACACACACACACATACACACAAACACAAGCATTTCTCTACACGCCCAATAACATCCGCTAAATATGTGTATGTGACCAATAAACATTTGACTTGACACACTGATCCAATAAAAATGTCATTCTGCAACATTGTTTAGTTTTAAATGTGACCCGTCCAATCAGACAATACAGATCTCCTGATTGACAGATAACTATACAGATGTGTTCTGCAGGCACTGCACATGTGGATAGTCAGCTGTCATTCAACTCATGTAGGCTTTCTGTCAGAGTAACATTTTTAAAACATGAGGCTCCCTCTTCATCTACTGCTGCGTCCAACGTCAACAACAAGGCAGACAACACCGGTCCCCGTCAGAAGAGAAAACACCGCCACGACTTCATCAAATATGGTTTTACATATATAGAAGACAGTCAGGGTGAGTGTAGACCGCAGTGGGTCCTACGCAACCAGCTGTTAGCTAATGAGAGCATGAAACCCTCCAAAATGAAAAGGCATCTGGGCACCAGGATACAAGCCACAAAGATAAGAGAGCTGACTTAAAAAAAAGGAAATGTCAGTATCTGGAGGCCTCACGAGATTCATTGAACAACGTATGAACGGTACAAGAAAAAGCACTTTGCGCATCATACCTTGTCGCCCAGCGTATTGCTAAGTGCAAAAAAGCCCACACCAGCACAGAGGATCTCATTCTCCCTGCTGCGGTTGATATGTGCACTGAACCCTTGGGAGAGTCAGCCGCCAACACACTTCAAACCACACCCCTATCCAATGACACCGCGAGGAAGAGAATCCAGAACGTGTCTGAGGACAAAACGCGCCAGACATCAGAGAGCATCAGTGCAAATGGCCATTACACACTGCAGCCAGATGAATCCACAGATGTGGTTAACCATGCCATTCTAATGGTCTGTCAGACACGTGTGGGATAACAGCCTCGAGGAGCACTTCCTTTTTAGTGCTGATTTGCCCACCACCACCACTGCAGAGGCGGTCTTTAACACAGTGGATATGTACCTGAGCTCCGTGGGACTGGCTGGGATGGGTGCGTCGGTGTGACCACTGATGGGGCAGCTGCCGTGACGGGGCAACACACCGGAGTAGTAAATCAGATCCTGGAGATTCACCGAGTGCGACAGGGAACCACTGCTTCCTACACAGGGAGGCTTTGGCAGCGAAGGACATGGTGCCTGAGCTCCACGCCACCGTCCATGATGTGATCAAGTGTCAACTATATCAAAAAGAGCTCCACGTTAAGCAGGTGTTTCCAGGCCGTCTGCAGGGATATGGGGAGCGAGCACCAGCAGGTGCTTTATCATGCAGAGGTCCGCTGGCTCTCCAGGGGTCAAGTGTTGAGTCGCTTTTATGAGCTTCGGACATTTCCATTGTGAGGAACGGCTCGCGCAGGTTGCCTACCTGGCGGATATTTCTGATCATCTGAATTCTCTCAATGTGTCAATGCAAGGGAGGGGGGCGCAATCGATTTGAACAGAGGGACAAAGTGGATGCCTTCCAAGATGAAGCTTACGGTTTGGGGAAGTCATGTTTCTAATGGAAGGATTGACAATGTTTGCCAACGCTGGTGTAGAGATTCAGAATCTGATCAACGTAGCGCACCGCGACACACTGAAGAAAAACCCTTAAACACCATCTGGTCAAACTGCAGTTGTTACTACTTCCCGGAGTAGAACAGGGGACTAGATGACTGGACAAGTGACCCCTTTCGAGTGGAGATGGGAAGCGTCCCGTTGCCGAGCAACGAGAAGGATCTGCTGGTGGAGCTGTCATTTGATGGTGGACTGAGCATGCGCTTCCCGGGAAATCACACCACCACAGTTCTGCTGCGGCGTAATGGGAGAGTATCCTGCTCTCGCCTGTCATGAATCCTGCTACCGTTCAGCACTACCTGTCTGTGTGAACGTGGCTCCTCTGCTATGGCCGTGCTGAAAACTAAAAGCAGAAACAAACTGGGCAGCCAGCATGACCTCCAAGGTGCCCTGTCAACCATCTCCACTTCAGTGAACTTATCAAACTACAAAACCCCCCCAGCTTTCCCACCGATAGGTCACACACACACACACACACACACACACACACACACTAAATAAACAGATTCATTAGTTATTGTTCACTATGTTAATTATTATGGTTAATTAGCTCTGACATTCATGACATTTTATTGAACTGGTTAAAAACGTACACCTTTAAAAACAACATTTCAAGGTGGTGAAACTATTCCCATGGTAACTGATGATTAAGAATTCCTAACGACTGTTGTTTTCTCTATTATAAACACTGGTATGTGTTACTGTTCATTAACATTATTGGACTGGTTTTGATGTTCTGAGTCTGATCATGTATTACACTTCACTCCTGACCTGGTCTCCTAATTAAATGTCTCATTCTCCTGAACTGATAGTAAATGTTTTCTCAGTTAATATGGCTGTGTAATGACTTTCTTTACCACCAGAATTGAGACAGTCTATTTTGCAAGTGAAACCTGCCCAAGAAGGCAGCTGCAATACAACATTACAAAAGGTAATCATCGACAGTCCATAATATTGGGTCGCGACTCAATTGTCATGGTCAACTTTGGGTCCCCGGGCAAAACCAGCTGAGAAACACTGATCTAGAGGGTACCATAAACCTGCCTCTCAAACTCTCTCCGACCTGAATGACCTGTGCCCTGATAGGTTGCTAGGGAGGTTACTAGGGGGCTGGACATCTCCCCGTCCTCTTGACTCTGCAGGTCACACAATACTGTCAGTCTCCCTCAAGCAGTGTCAGAGAGCAACATCTCTGTCTCTACAATACTGTCAGTCTCCCTCAAGCAGTGTCAGAGAGCAACATCTCTGTCTCTACAATACTGTCAGTCTCCCTCAAGCAGTGTCAGAGAGCAACATCTCTGTCTCTACAATACTGTCAGTCTCCCTCAAGCAGTGTCAGAGAGCAACATCTCTGTCTCTACAATACTGTCAGTCTCCCTCAAGCAGTGTCAGAGAGCAACATCTCTGTCTCTACAATACTGTCAGTCTCCCTCAAGCAGTGTCAGAGAGCAACATCTCTGTCTCTACAATACTGTCAGTCTCCCTCAAGCAGTGTCAGAGAGCAACATCTCTGTCTCTACAATACTGTCAGTCTCCCTCAAGCAGTCTGTCTCTACAATACTGTCAGTCTCCCTCAAGCAGTCAGAGAGCAACATCTCTGTCTCTACAATACTGTCAGTCTCCCTCAAGCAGTGTCAGAGAGCAACATCTCTGTCTCTACAATACTGTCAGTCTCCCTCAAGCAGTCTGTCTCTACAATACTGTCAGTCTCCCTCAAGCAGTGTCAGAGAGCAACATCTCTGTCTCTACAATACTGTCAGTCTCCCTCAAGCAGTGTCAGACAGCAACATCTCTGTCTCTATAATACTGTCAGTCTCCCTCAAGCAGTGTCAGAGAGCAACATCTCTGTCTCTACAATACTGTCAGTCTCCCTCAAGCAGTGTCAGAGAGCAACATCTCTGTCTCTACAATACTGTCAGTCTCCCTCAAGCAGTGTCAGACAGCAACATCTCTGTCTCTACAATACTGTCAGTGTCCCTCAAGCAGTCTGTCTCTACAATACTGTCAGTCTCCCTCAAGCAGTGTCAGAGAGCAACATCTCTGTCTCTACAATACTGTCAGTCTCCCTCAAGCAGTGTCAGAGAGCAACATCTCTGTCTCTACAATACTGTCAGTCTCCCTCAAGCAGTGTCAGAGAGCAACATCTCTGTCTCTACAATACTGTCAGTCTCCCTCAAGCAGTGTCAGAGAGCAACATCTCTGTCTCTACAATACTGTCAGTCTCCCTCAAGCAGTGTCAGAGAGCAACATCTCTGTCTCTACAATACTGTCAGTCTCCCTCAAGCAGTCAGAGAGCAACATCTCTGTCTCTAACAATACTGTCAGTCTCCCTCAAGCAGTGTCAGAGAGCAACATCTCTGTCTCTACAATACTGTCAGTGTCCCTCAAGCAGTGGTAGAGAGCAACATCTCTGTCTCTACAATACTGTCAGTCTCCCTCAAGCAGTGTCAGAGAGCAACATCTCTGTCTCTACAATACTGTCAGTCTCCCTCAAGCAGTGTCAGAGAGCAACATCTCTGTCTCTACAATACTGTCAGTCTCCCTCAAGCAGTGTCAGACAGCAACATCTCTGTCTCTACAATACTGTCAGTCTCCCTCAAGCAGTGTCAGAGAGCAACATCTCTGTCTCTACAATACTGTCAGTCTCCCTCAAGCAGTGTCAGAGAGCAACATCTCTGTCTCTACAATACTGTCAGTGTCCCTCAAGCAGTGTCAGAGAGCAACATCTCTGTCTCTACAATACTGTCAGTCTCCCTCAAGCAGTCTGTCTCTACAATACTGTCAGTCTCCCTCAAGCAGTTACAGAGAGTAACATCTCTGTCTCTACAATACTGTCAGTCTCCCTCAAGCAGTGTCAGAGAGCAACATCTCTGTCTCTACAATACTGTCAGTGTCCCTCAAGCAGTGGTAAAGAGCAACATCTCTGTCTCTACAATACTGTCAGTCTCCCTCAAGCAGTGTCAGAGAGCAACATCTCTGTCTCTACAATACTGGCAGTGTCCCTCAAGCAGTCTGTCTCTACAATACTGTCAGTCTCCCTCAAGCAGTGTCAGAGAGCAACATCTCTGTCTCTACAATACTGTCAGTCTCCCTCAAGCAGTGTCAGAGAGCAACATCTCTGTCTCTGCCCGTCAACAACTGGACTCCCTCATATCTCTGGATGGGTTGGAGTGCTGCCCATAGTGAGTTGTGTGACGTGTGTATATTGTTCTTCATAGTTAGTTACTACTGTTGTCCATTGCATGTCGCCCCTCTTGAGTTTACTGTGTGGTGTAATACTCTACAGGTGGCGTACGCAATCTATACAGTCATTACTGCTATATTCTGTAACATTCTGTATCTGTGCCTTTGTGCCCTGCTGTAGTCATTGGGAATGTTGGTATTCATTCCCTCTGTTTCTGTCCATTACAGAACCACTACCGTTCCCACATTTCACCCCCATGTTCATGTTCTCCCGTGTGTGAATGAAGTTCCCGTGTGTTAACTCCTGGACTGCTCGCAGTGACTCCCTGTGGGATCTGGCTGATCAGGCCTCTCAGGGAAACTCTCTACACACTCCCCCGTCACCCTCGGCTGTCCCCTATTCCCCTCGAACCGGGGGGCGGAGTCGGTGAGTCACAAACTAGTAAAATACGTAGAGCCGGGTCGCTTTCTTTCATTCTCTCTCAGGGGAATAGGCTCTAATGTCAGCCTACTGGAGCTATACGTGTGTGAACCCCAGGTCCTGAGGGTGACAGGTGAGTGTGTAGAGGGATGATTATTTCATGAACCTATATCCTGTTATGTCAAAGCTATCCCTTCGGAGCACATGCAAAGTGATTTGGAGTTGTTGAACGGGAGACAAAATGTATTATAATTGAATTTGAATGAACTGAATGATGAGGACGAAGAAGAAGAGAGTGATTGAATTTAAAAACAACCGCGTAAGAATTACTCTTCCTCTGTTCCGCGCGCATACTCAAAAAAATACACATTTTTTGTTTCTACTTTGTCAGAAGAAGCTGTAACTGGACTATGTAACACAGGAGTCTGACGATAGTGTTTGAGAATAGCACTGTCCGTGACCGTAATCCCCCCCAAGTCTAATAGTATTTAGGAAACGTTTCCATTCCTCCTGAAAGCCCACATCGGCTGACTTAACTGAATAGAGATCCTGGTCGTGATGCTACATTATGTGTTACAGCATCATCCCAGTGAGGACAGTGGGAGGTCTGCTGTAGACTGATGGCCTATTGTAACCTAGAGTCACACCTTTCCTGTACTCCTCACCCCGCCCCAAACTCCACCCTGAACACAGCTACCATTCAAAAATCATCTGTTTATTGTCTCATTGCGGCCAAAGAGAACAGACCAAACGGACATAGTTTTCAGCGAGCCAGCTTCTTTCTGTGGTGCTACCCATTCCAGGGTTAGGACTGTAACCACCAGCTTCTTTCTATGATGCTACCCGCTCCAGGGTTAGGACCGTAACCACCAGCTTCTTTCTGTGGTGCTACCCGCTCCAGGGTTAGGACTGTAACCACCAGCTTCTTTCTGTGGTGCTACCCGCTCCAGGGTTAGGACTGTAACCACCAGAGGACTTGAAAATGAGCCGGGGCTGAGAGGATCGCTGAAACTAAAGGTATTTTGGTTTCAGTGCATTTTCGATACAAAATAATAGCCTATCAATGTGTAGGCATACTGTGTAATATAATCGATAATTGTGCACTAAAAACGTGAACGTGTGTTTGCAGAGCATACAACCATGCCAGCAACCATCCGTGGAGATCAGTGGACAAAGGGCTGGACAACGGGGCGCACCCAAAAACACATGGTTGCCAAGAAAGAGGGTTTTGCTAGATTGTTAAAATGTGTTTCTGTACCCAGCATTTGTGTGTAGAGGAGTGGATGGGGGCTCAGGGCCGTACCATTCCGCTCGTCTGATGAAGGTGCACACGGATCAGATTCAAACTTTGAAGACGGAGATGGAGTCATTGAAGGCAGATCAGCAGAGAGAGAAACATTCTATGAGGGCAGAGATACGGGTGACAGCTGATGCATTGGTCCAGAGCCAGGCGGCATTGACGGAGAGTCAGGCGGAGAATGACGCGCTGAAGAGGGCGAGGAACGAGATGGGAGTCACAATGTCAGGCACACCAGTGAGCTCTGGAACTCCACCTCCGACAGGCAGAGGCAGCAATCCATCCACCCACGATGGGCCATTAGCAGGACAACAGACTCTTGCCAAGTTGATTTCTATTTTTAGGGATTTGAAATGTATTTATGGATGTTAAATGGATGTTTATCTACTAATGATAATGACGTGAAGACGGAGATCAAGGAGGGTAGGAGGAGCCAGCTCTGCCTGCTCATTACAGTACGCATGATTCATCTTTTCTCTGAGCATTTCTAACAGTGGAAACGCAACAACCACAAGAATAATTTACTAACAAATTAGAATCAATCCCATATAGTCTATTCTAACAAAAAAGGTTTTAAAGTCTTTAGTAAAGCCAAGATTAATAACAGTTGAATTCATTCCTATTTATCGTTTTATTATTCAAGGCTCTTTTCTCTTCTCTGTGCTGGAGTTGTTAAACAACTTGATGGTGTAGCAACATCCTCATAAACTAGACATTAACATGACTCTTCTCTCTTCATTTTACCCACAAACAAAATCACTAACAGCCTGGTCCAGTCCTGTGTAGCTCAGTTGGTAGAGCATGGTGCTTGCAACACCAGGGTTGTGGGTATGAATCCCACGCGGGACCAGTATGTGTGCTACCTGGGGTAATGACACGCACAAATCCATGAATGATTGATTGATATCCAGTATATTGAAGTTGTCCTTCAGGCCGGTATGTAAGTTATGTTCAGACAGCTGCAGTAAACACTCCTACAGCTCCATGTCATTACAATCAAAACCTTGAACCCACCTGTCCCTGAATTTACCCAAATATGTGTATTTTACACTCTAGCAGTAGACCTACATTAAGATAAAGATCATAACAGACTAAACATGATACTAAGACTGTTTATTTCAAAACAACAGAATAGCGTGTTTTAAGAAGTATTTCTCTGTGCTGTAGTAGCTGAAGCTATGGGTTGCTTCATGTCAAGGAAATTCATTACGTTGTTATGCTCTTTCAGACAGGGTACAGCAATCAAACCGTCTGGCCTGCATGGACCTCTGATAGGGTACAGCAATCAAACCGTCTGGCCTGCATGGACCTCTGATAGGGTACAGCAATCAAACCGTCTGGCCTGCATGGACCTCTGATAGGGTACAGCAATCAAACCGTCTGGTCTGCATGGACCTCTGGTAGGGTACAGCAATCAAACCGTCTGGCCTGCATGGACCTCTGATAGGGTACAGCAATCAAACCGTCTGGCCTGCATGGACCTCTGATAGGGTACAGCAATCAAACCGTCTGGCCTGCATGGACCTCTGATAGGGTACAGCAATCAAACCGTCTGGCCTGCATGGACCTCTGATAGGGTACAGCAATCAAACCGTCTGGCCTGCATGGACCTCTGATAGGGTACAGCAATCAAACCGTCTGGCCTGCATGGACCTCTGATAGGGTACAGCAATCAAACCGTCTGGCCTGCATGGACCTCTGATAGGGTACAGCAATCAAACCGTCTGGCCTGCATGGACCTCTGATAGGGTACAGCAATCAAACCGTCTGGCCTGCATGGACCTCTGATAGGGTACAGCAATCAAACCGTCTGGCCTGCATGGACCTCTGATAGGGTACAGCAATCAAACCGTCTGGCCTGCATGGACCTCTGATAGGGTACAGCAATCAAACCGTCTGGCCTGCATGGACCTCTGATAGGGTACAGCAATCAAACCGTCTGGCCTGCATGGACCTCTGATAGGGTACAGCAATCAAAACGTCTGGCCTGCATGTACCTCTGTACGATTACTTGGGGAAGTAAGCAAAGCTTTATGAAGACGCCCTCAAAGATGCCCGCTGGTGGTTTCAACGAGCATTAACGGCATCGATGGCTGACAGTAAATTACTCTGACGTCAAGCACTGTAACATGCTGTACCGTACCCCAGCGTCCTGCAAGCTGTGCTGCAGTATGATGCTACTTCTAAACGAGGAACCACTGTAGGGGAGGCGCACACAGCTGGGCCGTGTGGATAACACACACACACACACACACACACACACACACACACAGTATATCAACGGCTCCATCTGTCCTCCAGATTCAGTCTGCCAGTGGGATCTCTATCATCATGTGTTAGTTGTTCAACCAGACTGGAATGAAACAGATCAGCTCAGACCTCTACAGTGTGATGATGACGTCACACCTTCACCACAGAGACAGAGAGAGTTGATGAGGAAACTCAGACTGTGGATCTATTCTACACCAGCTGATGTTGGCTTGGTTCTATCTACTGTGTTGAAGATACACATTGTGTTCAGTACAGTAGTGTTATTCTAACTAATGGATGTTGTAGAAGACTGTAGTTTTCAGTGAGGTGGGTCAACAAATAAAACCCTGTTGATAAATGAAGACTGTCCTCTAGTGATGATGTCAGAGATAAATAGAGGAAGTGAGAGAGGATCCTCTGTTCAGTCAGGAATAACAGGAGAGAGACGGAGAGACTCACATGAGGAAGATGATCTCTCAATAATGTGAGTCTACTGGAGCAATACAATGTGTGTGTGTGTGATCCCCAGATCCTGAGTGTGTGGGTGTGTGTGTAGAGTAGGGCTGCCCCCTGACAAAACAAAATCTTGGTCGACCGAGAGATGTCTGTTCTTTGTCAAAACGTGTATTTTTCTACATATAGACTGTTTGATGAAATACTGAAGACAAACAAATGACTCAAGAGACCTGTGACTGGCGCACATCGTCTCTCTCCTCCCCGCTGCAGCGAACAGGCACCACAGCACAGCAAGCGTTTATCGCCGCTGTCCGCGCTGAAGCTGCCACACAATGACAGCCGTGTAGTTTCTAACTTGTTTCTCGGACTGAGAAGTTGTTTCCGAAATCCCTCATTTGTTAAGGAAAAACATTCCCCGTTCCCTCAACCCTCGCTCTCTTTACGTGACACGTGTATGCATCGCATGCACGTAACCAACAGGGCCGGATCTATAGCCTATCACATCAACACACTGGTTAGAACAAACGCCCAACACCGCAACACAACTAAAAGGATGCGGAGGACGTAAAAAAGAAACTGGAAACGGGGGCATGTTTCCTGGTTGCTCAGGAGGGAAACAGGAAGTCAGACGTGTGGAAGACATTTGACTGAGTTGTGGAAACTACAGGAGATCCAGATAAAGGAGTGTACAGGAGATCCAGATAAAGGAGTGTACAGGAGATCCAGATAAAGGAGTGTACAGGAGATCCAGATAAAGGAGTGTACAGGAGATCCAGATAAAGGAGTGTACAGGAGATCCAGATAAAGGAGTGTACAGGAGATCCAGATAAAGGAGTGTACAGGAGATCCAGATAAAGGAGTGTACAGGAGATCCAGATAAAGGAGTGTACAGGAGATCCAGATAAAGGAGTATACAGGAGATCCAGATAAAGGAGTGTACAGGAGATCCAGATAAAGGAGTGTACAGGAGATCCAGATAAAGGAGTGTACAGGAGATCCAGATAAAGGAGTGTACAGGAGATCCAGATAAAGGAGTATACAGGAGATCCAGATAAAGGAGTGTACAGGAGATCCAGATAAAGGAGTATACAGGAGATCCAGATAAAGGAGTATACAGGAGATCCAGATAAAGGAGTATACAGGAGATCCAGATAAAGGAGTGTACAGGAGATCCAGATAAAGGAGTATACAGGAGATCCAGATAAAGGAGTGTACAGGAGATCCAGATAAAGGAGTGTACAGGAGATCCAGATAAAGGAGTGTACAGGAGATCCAGATAAAGGAGTGTACAGGAGATCCAGATAAAGGAGTGTACAGGAGATCCAGATAAAGGAGTGTACAGGAGATCCAGATAAAGGAGTGTACAGGAGATCCAGATAAAGGAGTGTACAGGAGAATGCCCTGTGTGAGTATGATGGGTGACAAACAGGTGCTGTTACATTACAATATCATGTTTTTGTGGAACAGTGTAAACAACACTAATTAAATGATAAGTGTACCAGAGAGTCTGTTCTAATGAATAAAATAGAATATATATATAAAGCCTTTATTACAGCTGTAGGAGCTGTTTTGTCCTGTTTATGTGTTGTGTGTATGTTGTCTGTCAAGGATTATTTTAACCTGTTTTGTACACTAGCGGGGACTATGTTGGGGTCATGGGTCACTGGTCACGTGTGTGTGTGTATATAGCTAGCACAGGTGACCAGGAAGGGTTAGTACAGGAGAGAGGAGAGGACATACAGTTGATACCGTATCACAGATACAGCTGATAGAAGCATCTCTGCACCTTTTCTACAGGAACATGTGTATTAGAGCTACTTATACTTGATATGCTCAATAAATGGGAACTTCACCCTAAAAGAGTTACGTTTGGGAAAGCTGTTCTTGTGGACGTGTTATGGACATCTCTCTCCTGTGTCAGAGGCTGATCATAGGGAATCACCACTACAAAAGTAAGAACTTAACTCTTGTTGGAAATTGGACAAATGGATCTTTGCATGCAACATGTAGGATTATTGGAATCACTCCTGCTGTGCCTATGACAATGAACAAGGATGGTGGCAAACATTTCCCGGAGAAACGAGAAGAATCCAGGAGCCAAATCTCCCGCGCCGTTGCTCACCAAAGGACATTGGTACGTGCGCTTCACTCTTGTGCTGCGCGATGCAAGTTGAACACTGTTTTGTTAATTGTAGCGTTGTGGAATAGGAAGTGGAGCCAGTGTTTCATAGGGAAATGCTATCCAACATGTTGACGCTTCATTTCTGAACATTAGAACAGAGTGTTGGGCTCTGTATTACCTTAACACTGGTGAAAAGGCAAAGAGTGGCGTCATGTCATTGAATAAACATTCTGCTGAATGGGCTGCGTGAGATGAAGACGGACTGTAAAGGAAGTGGAGAACAACTGCTCTGAGAAAATGTTTACTGAAGATATCCGCAGAACATTTAAGATATTGACAGATGTATAATGGAAAACGACTCAAATTGTGGACTGTGTGAAACAGTTGCTGATTGGCAGCGATGCTCCACAGGCCATCGCCCCCGCTGATGACGAGTGTTGGAGATGGACCTCACACCGCTGGGACCCGATTGGTGTGGGTCTCCGGCGGTCCCTTTGGAGAAGGTGGTGACAACCCGGGACAGATTGACTGCCCTGCTGTTACTGCCCACCCCATCTACATGAGACACGCAGGAACGACACGCTCCGTGCTACAGGATTCTGCCTTGGACGACTTCAGAGCTGTACTTGTTATAGGCTGAGATGGGGCTAAGCGACTACAGAGCTGTACTTGTTATAGGCTGAGATGGGGCTAAGCGACTACAGAGCTGTACTTGTTATAGGCTGAGATGGGGCTAAGCGACTACAGAGCTGTACTTGTTATAGGCTGAGATGGGGCTAAGCGACTACAGAGCTGTACTTGTTATAGGCTGAGATGGGGCTAAGCGACTACAGAGCTGTACTTGTTATAGGCTGAGATGGGGCTAAGCGACTACAGAGCTGTACTTGTTATAGGCTGAGATGGGGCTAAGCGACTACAGAGCTGTACTTGATATAGGCTGAGATGGGGCTAAGCGACTACAGAGCTGTACTTGTTATAGGCTGAGATGGGGCTAAGCGACTACAGAGCTGTACTTGTTATAGGCTGAGATGGGGTTAAGCGACTACAGACCTGTACTTGTTATAGGCTGAGATGGAGCTAAGTGACTACAGAGCTGTACTTGTTATAGGCTGAGATGGGGTTAAGCGACTACAGAGCTGACCTTGTTATAGGCTGAGATGGGGTTAAGTGACTACAGAGCTGTACTTGTTATAAGCTGAGCTGGGTCTAAGCGACTACAGAGCTGTACTTGTTATAGGCTGAGATGGGGCTAAGCGACTACAGAGCTGTACTTGTTATAGGCTGAGATGGGGTTAAGTGACTACAGAGCTGTACTTGTTATAAGCTGAGCTGGGTCTAAGCGACTACAGAGCTGTACTTGTTATAGGCTGAGATGGAGCTAAGCGACTACAGAGCTGTACTTGTTATAGGCTGAGATGGGGCTAAGCGACTACAGAGCTGTACTTGTTATAGGCTGAGCTGGGACTAAGCGACTACAGAGCTGTACTTGTTATAGGCTGAGCTGGGACTAAGCGACTACAGAGCTGTACTTGATATAGGCTAAGCTGGGGCTAAGCGACTACAGAGCTGTACTTGTTATAGGCTGAGATGGAGCTAAGCAACTACAGAGCTGTACTTGTTATAGGCTGAGATGGGGCTAAGCGACTACAGAGCTGTACTTGTTATAGGCTGAGATAGGGTTAAGCGACTACAGAGCTGTACTTGTTATGGGCTGAGCTGGGGCTAAGCGACTACAGAGCTGACCTTGTTATAGGCTGAGATGGGGCTAAGCGACTACAGAGCTGTACTTGTTATAGGCTGAGCTGGGGCTAAGTGACTACAGAGCTGTACTTGTTATAGGCTGAGCTGGGGCTAAGCGACTACAGAGCTGTACTTGATATAGGCTGAGCTGGGACTAAGCGACTACAGAGCTGTACTTGATATAGGCTAAGCTGGGGCTAAGTGACTACAGAGCTGTACTTGTTATAGGCTGAGCTGGGGCTAAGCGACTACAGAGCTGTACTTGATATAGGCTGAGATGGGGCTAAGCGACTACAGAGCTGTACTTGTTATAGGCTGAGCTGGGGCTAAGCGACTACAGAGCTGTACTTGATATAGGCTGAGATGGGGCTAAGCGACTACAGAGATGACCTTGTTATAGACTGAGATGGGGTTAAGTGACTACAGAGCTGTACTTGTTATAGGCTGAGCTGGGGCTAAGCGACTACAGAGCTGTACTTGTTATAGGCTGAGATGGGGCTAAGCGACTACAGAGCGGTACTTGTTATAGGCTGAGCTGGGGCTAAGCGACTACAGAGCTGACATCTTTATAGGCTGAGATGGGGCTAAGCGACTACAGAGCTGTACTTGTTATAGGCTGAGATGGGGCTAAGCGACTACAGAGCTGTACTTGATATAGGCTGAGATGGGGCTAAGCGACTACAGAGCTGTACTTGTTATAGGCTGAGATGGGGCTAAGCGCCTACAGAGCTGACCTTGTTATAGGCTGAGCTGGGGCTAAGCGACTACAGAGCTGTACTTGATATAGGCTGAGGTGGGGCTAAGCGACTACAGAGCTGTACTTGTTATAGGCTGAGCTGGGGCTAAGCGACTACAGAGCTGTACTTGATATAGGCTGAGATGGGGCTAAGCGACTACAGAGATGTACTTGTTATAGGCTGAGATGGAGCTAAGCGACTACAGAGCTGTACTTGTTATAGGCTGAGATGAGGCTAAGTGCCTACAGAGCTGACCTTGTTATAGGCTGAGCTGGGGCTAAGCGACTACAGAGCTGTACTTGATATAGGCTGAGCTGGGGCTAAGCGACTACAGAGCTGTACTTGATATAGGCTGAGATGGGGCTAAGCGACTACAGAGCTGTACTTGATATAGGCTGAGATGGGGCTAAGCGACTACAGAGCTGTACTTGTTAGAGGCTGAGATGGGGCTAAGCGACTACAGAGCTGTACTTGATATAGGCTGAGATGGGGCTAAGCGACTACAGAGCTGACCTTGTTATAGGTTGAGATGGGGCTAAGCGACTACAGAGCTGTACTTGATATAGGCTGAGATGGGGCTAAGCGAATACAGAGCTGTACTTGATATAGGCTGAGACGGGGCTAAGCGACTACAGAGCTGACCTTGTTATAGGCTGAGATGGGGCTAAGCGACTACAGAGCTGTACTTGATATAGGCTGAGGTGGGGCTAAGCGACTACAGAGCTGTACTTGTTATAGGCTGAGCTGGGGCTAAGTGACTACAGAGCTGTACTTGTTATAGGCTGAGATGGAGCTAAGCGACTACAGAGCTGTACTTGTTATAGGCTGAGATGGGGCTAAGTGCCTACAGAGCTGACCTTGTTATAGGCTGAGCTGGGGCTAAGCGACTACAGAGCTGTACTTGATATAGGCTGAGATGGGGCTAAGCGACTACAGAGCTGTACTTGATATAGGCTGAGATGGGGCTAAGCGACTACAGAGCTGTACTTGATATAGGCTGAGATGGGGCTAAGCGACTACAGAGCTGACCTTGTTATAGGTTGAGATGGGGCTAAGCGACTACAGAGCTGTACTTGATATAGGCTGAGATGGGGCTAAGCGAATACAGAGCTGTACTTGATATAGGCTGAGACGGGGCTAAGCGACTACAGAGCTGACCTTGTTATAGGCTGAGATGGGGCTAAGCGACTACAGAGCTGTACTTGTTATAGGCTGAGCTGGGGCAAAGCGACTACAGAGATGTACTTGTTATATCCTGAGATGGGGCTAAGCGACTACAGAGCTGTACTTGTTATAGGCTGAGCTGGGGCTAAGCGACTACAGAGCTGTACTTGTTATAGGCTGAGATGGGGCTAAGCGACTACAGAGCTGACCTTGTTATAGGCTAAGCTGGGGCTAAGTGACTACAGAGCTGTACTTGTTATAGGCTGAGCTGGGGCTAAGCGACTACAGAGCTGTACTTGATATAGGCTGAGCTGGGGCTAAGCGGCTACAGAGCTGTACTTGTTATAGGCTGAGCTGGGGCTAAGCGACTATAGAGCTGTACTTGTTATAGGCTGAGATGGGGCTAAGCGACTACAGAGCTGTACTTGTTATAGGCTGAGATGGGGCTAAGCGACTACAGAGCTGTACTTGTTATAGGCTGAGATGGGGCTAAGCGACTACAGAGCTGTACTTGTTATAGGCTGAGATGGGGCTAAGTGACTACAGAGCTGTACTTGTTATAGGCTGAGATGGGGCTAAGCGACTACAGAGCTGTACTTGTTATAGGCTGAGCTGGGGCTAAGCGACTACAGAGCTGACCTTGTTATAGGCTGAGATGGGGCTAAGCGACTACAGAGCTGTACTTGTTATAGGCTGAGATGGAGCTAAGCGACTACAGAGCTGTACTTGTTATAGGCTGAGATGGGGCTAAGTGACTACAGAGCTGTACTTGTTATAGGCTGAGATGGGGCTAAGCGACTACAGAGCTGTACTTGTTATAGGCTGAGCTGGGGCTAAGCGACTACAGAGCTGACCTTGTTATAGGCTGAGATGGGGCTAAGCGACTACAGAGCTGTACTTGTTATAGGCTGAGATGGGGCTAAGCGACTACAGAGCTGTACTTGTTATAGGCTGAGATGGGGCTAAGCGACTACAGAGCTGTACTTGTTATAGGCTGAGATGGGGCTAAGCGACTACAGAGCTGTACTTGTTATAGGCTGAGATGGGGCTAAGCGACTACAGAGCTGTACTTGTTATAGGCTGAGATGGGGCTAAGCGACTACAGAGCTGTACTTGTTATAGGCTGAGATGGGGCTAAGCGACTACAGAGCTGTACTTGTTATAGGCTGAGATGGGGCTAAGCGACTACAGAGCTGTACTTGTTATAGGCTGAGATGGGGCTAAGTGACTACAGAGCTGTACTTGTTATAGGCTGAGATGGGGCTAAGTGACTACAGAGCTGTACTTGTTATAGGCTGAGATGGGGCTAAGTGACTACAGAGCTGTACTTGTTATAGGCTGAGATGGGGCTAAGTGACTACAGAGCTGTACTTGTTATAGGCTGAGATAGGGTTATGCGACTACAGAGCTGTACTTGTTATAGGCTGAGCTGGGGCTAAGCGACTACAGAGCTGACCTTGTTATAGGCTGAGCTGGGGCTAAGCGACTACAGAGCTGTACTTGATATAGGCTGAGATGGGGCTAAGCGACTACAGAGCTGTACTTGTTATAGGCTGAGATGGGGCTAAGTGCCTACAGAACTGTACTTGTTATAGGCTGAGATGGGGCTAAGTGCCTACAGAACTGTACTTGTTATAGGCTGAGATGGGGCTAAGTGCCTACAGAACTGTACTTGTTATAGGCTGAGATGGGGCTAAGTGCTAGCACCCTCTGGTCCTGCAGATCATCCCTCCATGAACACACAAACACTGTTGGCCCCTTTTTTTACATTTGTATAATTGTTTCTTGCTTAAGTCAGAGAACAATTAGGGCCGGTGTGAAGGAGCCGCTTTGTCCTGTTTATGTGTTGTGTGTATGTTGTCTGTCAAGGGTTATTTTAACCTGTTTTGTACACTAGAGGGGACTATATGTTGGGGTGATGGGTCACTGGTCACGTGTGTGTGTATATAGCTAGCACAGGTGACCAGGAAGGGTTAGTACAGGAGAGAGGAGAGGACATACAGTTGATACCGTATCACAGATACAGCTGATAGAAGCATCTCTCTGCACCTTTTCTACAGGAACATGTGTATTAGAGCTACTTATACTTGATATGCGCAATAAATGGGAACTTCACCCAAAAAGAGTTACGTTTGGAAAGCTGATTCTTGTGGACGTGTTATGGACAGCTCTCTCCTGTGTCAGAGCCTGTTCATAGGGAATCAACACTACAAAAGCAAAGACTAAAAACAGCTGCATGCACAGTTTAGGCTAATTATTAAATTCTCCCTTTGTTATTTTGTTTTAAAACTAAAACGCTTGATTGCATTTCAACGCATGAATGACTCGTCTGCGTGATGACATGAACGAACGATTGATCGATTGATACAGTAGCCTATATATTAAAACACTGGCCAGTAAGTAAGTTAGGGTAATAAGAATAAACAGGACGTGCTCTTAGGCCTCCAGCTCAATGCTGGTTATACAAGGCCTTGTCTCAGTATGTAAAATGTAATAAAATGTATGCACTCTACTGTAAGTCGCTCTGGATAAGAGCGTCTGCTAAATGGCTAAAATGTAAAATGTAAATGTAAGGCTACTTACTCTACAAAGCCTACTAATGATAACTTCATTACTTATTATTAGAATGGTGATCATAATAATAACTTTAATAATAACAGGAAGGAGATGATCAAGAAAAAGGAGGGTATAGGCGTGAGAGCTGCGTGCATATTGTGTGACAAAACAGGTGCTGTTAAAACAGGTGCTGTTAGATCACAATATCATTTCTCTGCCCGTTTGGAGCAGTGTAAACAACACTAAATCAAGTATAAGTAATACCAGTCTTTTCTAATGATAAATATAGTCAAGCCTTTATTACAGCATAGCAAATATTAAAAACATCTGAATTTGTGAAACTGTTTTATCCAACATGTTGCAGCTGCACGAGGCTTGGAATCAGTAGGCTATTAAACAAACACTCAACCAGGCAACACAAGCAGGATCGGTCTTATTTCTGTAGATATATATGGATGATTTACATAGCCAGGAACGTTTAACAGTTGGGCTGTTGATTACAGACCTTATTAAATTGGGGTTTCCTCTCTCCTCACCTTTCTTTCTCAATTAAGGCAAGGGCTGTTTCCTCGTCTCCTCACTTCTATGCTGCCTCCGCCACATTGTTCTCAACACCAATACGCTGGTTAACTTCGCTATTATGCACATAGCAACATATAGGGAAAGGCAACAATTCAATGGCGCATTGTAGATTATCTTTCAGAACCGCGAACAGCGACAACTACCAACGCGGGTGAAAGCGCATTTGATATAAAATTATATAATTTTTTATTAGTGTTGCACCGTTATTCTTATATAATAGAAACATATCCCTTTTCAGCAGCATGTCTTTGAAGGACTGTGCCATCATCACCTTAATGGATTAGTCTACTGAGACAGGAGCCAATCAGACAGGTGGCGTGTGCACCGTGTAAACAAACAAACAATTTGCAACTGCTTCACTAAGGAAATCTCGGTCGACCAACAGCCTAGTGACCAAACAATCAACCAGTCGACTAAATGGGGTCAGCCCTAGTAGAGTTCCTGAGAGAGCTGATCAGCTCCAGCAGCAGAGTCCACAGGGAGTCACTGGGAGCTTTGGTCCATTAGAGCAGAGAAGACCAAACACACATCACCATCATCATCACTATCATCATCATCACTATCACCATCATCATCATCACCATCATAACTATCCTCATCGTGTTCTGCTCCTCTGCTTCTCTCTACAGTCTCATCAGATCAGAGAGACACTCAGGGAGGCTGAGGAGACTACAGCTCTACAGTCCCACCAGATCAGAGACACTCAGGGAGGCTGAGGAGACTACAGCTCTACAGTCCCATCAGATCAGAGACACTCAGGGAGGCTGAGGAGATTACAGCTCTACAGTCCCATCAGACCAGAGACACTCAGGGAGGCTGAGGAGACTACAGCTCTACTGTCCCATCAGATCAGAGACACTCAGGGAGGCTGAGGAGACTACAGCTCTACAGTCCCATCAGATCAGAGACACTCAGGGAGGCTGAGGAGACTACAGCTCTACAGTCCCATCAGATCAGAGACACTCAGGGAGGCTGAGGAGACTACAGCTCTACAGTCCCATCAGACCAGAGACACTCAGGGAGGCTGAGGAGACTACAGCTCTACAGTCCCATCAGATCAGAGACACTCAGGGAGGCTGAGGAGACTACAGCTCTACAGTCCCATCAGACCAGAGACACTCAGGGAGGCTGAGGAGACTACAGCTCTACAGTCCCATCAGATCAGAGAGACACTCAGGGAGGCTGAGGAGACTACAGCTCTACTGTCCCATCAGACCAGAGACACTCAGGGAGGCTGAGGAGACTACAGCTATACAGTCCCATCAGATCAGAGAGACACTCAGGGAGGCTGAGGAGACTACAGCTCTACAGTCCCATCAGATCAGAGACACTCAGGGAGGCTGAGGAGACTACAGCTCTACAGTCCCATCAGATCAGAGACACTGAGGGAGGCTGAGGAGACTACAGCTCTACAGTCCCATCAGATCAGAGAGACACTCAGGGAGGCTGAGGAGACTACAGCTCTACAGTCCCATCAGACCAGAGACACTGAGGGAGGCTGAGGAGACTACAGCTCTACAGTCCCATCAGATCAGAGAGACACTCAGGGAGGCTGAGGAGACTACAGCTCTACAGTCCCATCAGATCAGAGACACTCAGGGAGGCTGAGGAGACTACAGCTCTACAGTCCCATCAGACCAGAGACACTCAGGGAGGCTGAGGAGACTACAGCTCTACAGTCCCATCAGATCAGAGACACTCAGGGAGGCTGAGGAGACTACAGCTCTACAGTCCCATCAGACCAGAGACACTCAGGGAGGCTGAGGAGACTACAGCTCTACAGTCCCATCAGATCAGAGACACTCAGGGAGGCTGAGGAGACTACAGCTCTACAGTCCCATCAGATCAGAGACACTCAGGGAGGCTGAGGAGACTACAGCTCTACAGTCCCATCAGATCAGAGACCCTCAGGGAGGCTGAGGAGACTACAGCTCTACAGTCTCATCAGATCAGAGACACTCAGGGAGGCTGAGGAGACTACAGCTCTACTGTGGGGGACAAGAGGGGGAACACACAGCTGGACCATGTGGATAACACACATTCATTCATCCACGCACGCACACATAATCCACCTCATGAGAGACATCTCCACATGTTGATGTGTTCGGCTGAATGACAGCAGCGTAAGCCTGGTAATTCAATGTGTCAGAATTCAAGGGTTGAACCATAATTCAGTTCCAATAGGCTTGTGATTGCAATATTGTAACTCTGTATTTTGTTATTATTTTTGTGAAACTCACCTCCAGTTTGATTGAAACGTGTCTGTGCTATTTGAATGTTGGCTTTGAAGGATTGCTCTGTGCCCTTCAATTGATCTGTGCCTTCATTCCAGTACTGCTGGTTGAGATTCTCCTCCATCCAGCTCTGCTTGGGGACCTTCCTCTTTGTGATGCTGTCATAGTAGCTGATGACCTTACCGTTCACCACTCCCACATCCACAAACTCAGGGAAGTCTGGGATTCCTGTGGTGCCAGTGTAGAAGTAGCGCAGGGAATGGGTCACTGTAACAGAGAGAACAAATACATTAAAAAGATTAGATGTCGACCGATTATGATTTTTCAACACCGATACCGATTATTGGAGGACCAAAAAAAGCTGATACTGATTAATCGGACGATTTTTATACAGTGATTCCTCCTTTAAAAGTTGCGGCACACCTTGCGTGCTGCCGCAGCATTCTGTGGCACCTCATTTAATTCTCAGCCATTTTTTCTGTTACTGCAAGTTATTGCTAGTTTGACCACTATGAGGGCATCTTTGAGAAGCATTTTATAGTATTCCGTATTGGCATAACCAGAGAATTTAAAACCTTTTTTTAATAACATAGTATATGTAATTGATTTTAAGAAATTTGGCTTAATTAATTTGATTAATATTATGTTGTTTTTATTCCGAGAAAAACGAAACCCTCTGGGTTTCCGTTAGGATGGAATGGAAAATATGGCGCTGTACAACATAACGGTCGGGAGTAGGCTACAGGATTGGAGGATTCTAAATTGTTTGCTTTCATTAGACAACTTTGTTCCAATATTTCTGTAAATCAGTGATATTTATTTCTATAGTAATTCGTTATGGATCCATAACTAAATCAACATCTGCATTTTGAAAGAGTATTTTTTATCTTTATTTTATTAACGAAATGTGTTTATTAGGCTATTGTGCAGTCCACAATATATACTGTAGTAAATATGGGAAAGTGCCTAATTCCTTACATAAGGGAGAGAAGGCCATGTCTGTACTACAGAATGCGGGGCACATGGGAGACCGGTGTTCAAATCCCTGTTGGGGAGGAAGGAGTAGGCTGTCCTTGTAAATAGGAATTTGTTCTTAACTGATTCCATATGTGTTATTTCACAGTTGTTATGTCTTCACTATTATTCTACAAAGTAGAAAATAGTAAAAATATTGAAAAATCCTGGAATGAGTAGATGTGTCAAACCTTTGACTGGTACTTGCTGGAACGGAAAAATACAGTCGGCAGTAGAGTACTGGGCTATTTACGAGGAAATACGAGGAAGGAGTCTACTCCTTCCTCTATTTACGAGGAAGGAGTAGACTGTCCTTGTAAATAAGAATTTGTTCTTAACTGACTTGCCAAGTTAAATAAAGGTTACACTAAGAGCATAACATTGCTGCACCTTCATTTTCTAATTCTTGTCTAACCAATACCCAAATGGAGATTAAGTGAAAATAAAAATATCATTGATTTATCAAGATCAGTCCCAATGCTTGCCTCAGGTGCTAAAATAGTCTATGTATTCTGTGCCCACTCGTGGTATCTCTCTTCGGTTCCTTATCCTTGGAATAGCAGAACAGCATAACCCTTGCTGGTGAGCAGTTGGTCAAGTTATTTTGTCAGAAGTGGAATAGAAATGTCAGGGTGAACCAAAAACCTGACAAATCCGCCAACTATGTTGACTCTGCCTGTCGGAGGTGGAGTTCCAGAGCTCACAGGTGTGCCTGGCATGGATTGTGACTCTATCTCGTTCCTCGCCCTTTCAACGCGTGAGTGAGTCAATGACTATTCAAGCCATCGACTCACTGATGAATGAAGATGATGAGCGATCGGCAAAGGAAATCTGTAATCTGCGGGCATCACGGCCCGGTAAGAAATGTATATAATATATATGTGTATATATATATATATTTTTTTTTTTTACATCTCAAAACATTAACCATGTGTGTTCGCTTGTTTCGTACGGTTCTGTAGTTTCGATCCAATGATTCGCCTGACAAACAAAGAACTTTGCGTGCTGCAGGCCCAGGCATGGATCAAAGCTGGCGAGACATTCAATAATGTCATCTTCACAGACAAATCAACTGTGGACCTTGAGCAATTTGCTCAAAATTGATACAGAAAAAAAGGAAAAAGATCAAGAAGATTAACGAAAGCATAAAGATGTTGAAGAAATTTTGTTTTGAGTTAGAAATGTAACACTTTAGAGTACTTAAGCATCGAATATATTGCAAATTGAGGGATTTTCACAACAGTAGTTGGGCTATAAAAAGTCTATTGTCCTGCTAATAGGAAACGTACAAACTTATTTTCTTTAAATAATTGTTTTATGTAGGATGCTCCATTTTTGACCAGTTGCAATTGTAAGTAGGCCTAATAAAAAAAATCTTACTTCTATTAGGCTGTTAAGCCTCATAGCCTACCTCAGCCAGTTAAGTTATTTTATATAGGTCTAGGCTCCAAAAAAAAAGACTCCAATTAAGCCCTCTTGTTGTTTGTAAAGTCAAATTCAAATTTTAAAAGGCACTCGCACATCTGAGCAATCTTTTTTGCAGGTTCATGGCAACAGCCGGATAAGATGAGGAAAAAGGAACCCGCACACTGCTCTTGATCGTATCACTGATCTTTAATAAGCTTTACCTATCGGCCTCACGGCCTTCGTCAGAGCTTTTGTGAGTTTTTTAAATTTAAATTAGCACCCTTATGTAGACCTAGCCACACCCACATCCATTCCACGCATTGAAAGGGGTTGGAGGCAAAGGAAAAACAAAAAAGTGTTACCAAATATAACAATATTTATTTAATAAATATTCAAATAAAGTGTCTACATAAAACGTATTAAACACGTCTGTAAAACCACAATGAGGACATCGACCTACAAAGCAAGTTTTCATAAATGTCAGAAAAACGTCAAGAGTAATCTGAAATATGAGCATAATTCCTGTTCAAATTCACAACATAACATACAGACATAGGCATTTCATCATTAAGACCTTTAGGAAATAATGTCTGGAGGGTGAAAATCCAAAAACATTCTCTTTTACTCAGAGTATTATTTATATCACCTCCCCTGTCTGATATCTTAACTTTCTCTATGCCACAAAATCTAAAGGTAGAAATGTCATGTTTTAGGTCATTAAAATGTACTGCGACTGGATAATCACTGTTGTTTCTCCTAACTGAACTTTTATGTTCACTAATTCTGTCTGAGAGAACTAGAGGTTTTACCTACATAGCACAACCCACATGGACATTTAATAATGTAGATAACATGGGTGATGGAGCACGTAATAATGTCATTTATTTTGAACCGTTTTCCTGTGTGTGGGTGACAGAAATATTCACACTTCATCATATTGTTGCACTGTGCGCATCCTTTGCATTTATAGCTACCATTTGGTAGAGGGCGTAAAAGAGCTTGGCTAATTTTCTTAAGTGGCTGGCAGTTGTCATGAACCAATTTATAGCGTAAATTGCAACCTCTCCTATATACAATAAGTGGTGGATTCTTAAATTCAGCTGGCAAAAGCTGGGTCCGATGATATAATATGCCAGTGTTTCTTGACCACATCTCCCACTTTTCGCGAATTCAAAGTATATGTAGTTGTGAACATTACGGAGTGTTCTGTAGCTTTAGCGGGTCTTTTTTGTAACAGTTCATCTCGTGTTTTCCCTAATAAGAAATTATGAGCTTCATCCACACATTGTGACGAATAGCCTCTTAGAAACCTCATGCGCATCTCCGCTGCTTTTTCTAGATAATCCTGCAAATGATTTGTTGCAAGTTGGGGAGGGGTTTCACACCTAGCTCGGCTATTAGACAATTCTTTAGTAAAGGTTGAATAGTCTATTGTTCAGCTAATAGCCCATCCTGCTACGCTTGTGAAAAACTAATAATAATACTTTTCCCCTTTTCCACGTTAAAGATTCCAATTGATCAAGTTTTTTTTTGCCACAATCGGCCCCAACCCCAATTAATACATTTGGGCACAGTCGATAGCATGATCGACTTGGGGCTAGAATGTTGAGGGTTCGAAACCTGCTTGTTTTATTACATTATTATGCCAGTCTCAGAGCAAATAGCCAGGAGCAGGAGTGGTAAACAGTGTTAAAGTGTACAATGAATGAACAAGGCAGTTCCTAGGCCTCATTGAAAATAAGAATTTGTTCTTAACTGACAAGCCTAGTTAAATAAAATAAAAATTATTACCATACCCATTATTAAAATAGGATTTCCTGCATATAGAAATTCGTTTTTGTTTTCAACATTCATCACAGGTAACTTAAACTCATCATATATACAATACATTTCTATCTGAACATTTTATAAATATCCATTCTCCTAAATGTTCATTGCCCCAGATGTACATATTCAAGTCAAAACAATTAACAAATTATATTTTGTACAGATAAATATAAATTAGTTGTAACACTCAACTACTGTATGACTCTTTCAACATGCCACTGAAAAGGTTGAAAGCTGCAATTAATTGTATGATATCTGAAAATACTGAAGAGCAATTCAAAGCCATTTGCAAACAGCAAGTTGGATGCTTAGCAAAAACACCTTCGAACCTCTTTGTCCATCTGAGGGTAAGAGTTCTTGTTTCAAATGTACTCTATTCCATCTTTAAAGGGATAGTTTCCTCAGAATACAAGCAAACATGATTTTTCATCTATCTTGGCTGTAGAGGATACAAGGCAGTTTTGGGATATTTAGTTTCCTTTCGAGACTTAGCCTAACTGCAGTATTTTGTTACTCTTGGCATTCTCAGTAACACTGAACATTAAACTATTCTTATGCCTGTGTAATAAAACAAATTACTTTTAGAGCAACATTTTATTAGCATGTTGTTAAATAATACTTTGGTAATTGCATTTTAATTGCATAGCAATGAGCTGAGTGTTTGTAAGTACTGTACAAAAGAGGAACAGTGACTGTTCCTTATTCCACTGATGTAATAACTTCATTATTATGGAATTATAAAGCAATTTCCAAAGTCCTATGTAACAACAATGTTGCTATTAATCAAAGTTACTACACATGTATAAGAACTTGATGTCAACTGTTACTGTAAAAACATTATTGTTAGTCATTTTGAAGCTGCAAAAGTGGTCTACTCTAATGTTGAGGTGATTCCACGTCCCTCATGTATTTAATTCTAGGCTATAAGCTATATTCAAATCCAAATACAAGAGCCCTCGAAACCATGTACTTATGATCATATATTTAGAATAATTCAACTAACTGTTGCAGTTTTTTGGTTCTTCATCAAATATTTGGCAGCCATGAAATAAAAATATATATTTTTGTTTTCAAATAACTTGCATATATTAAAATGGTTTTCTGAGAGTTATTCAAAATACTATCAAATATAATCAAAGAAAATAGTTGCCTTTTAGTTGAAACTATGTAAACTATATTTGACTACCTTGAGTATTGGAAGTTTTCAAATAAGCCTTCCAAATAAAACTATTTTCTGCCCAGGTCTCTGACACATACACACACACACTTTCATGCTCATCATATATGCTGCTGCTACCATTGAATTTTTTCTTACTCTTATTATCTATCCTGATGCCTAGTCACGTTACCCTGCCTTTATTTACATATCTACCTCAAATACCTTAATATTATCTATCCTGATGTCTAGTCACTTTACCCTGCCTTCATGTACATATCTACCTCAAATACCTTAATATTATCTATCCTGATGTCTAGTCACTTTACCCTGCCTTCATGTACATATCTACCTCAAATACCTTAATAGTATCTATCCTGATGTCTAGTCACTTTACCCTGCCTTCATGTACATATCTACCTCAAATACCTTAATATTATCTATCCTGATGTCTAGTCACTTTACCCTGCCTTCATGTACATATCTACCTCAAATACCTTAATATTATCTATCCTGATGCCTAGTCACTTTACCCTGCCTATATGTACATGTCTACCTCAAATACCGTATTATTATCTATCCTGATGCCTAGTCACTTTACCCTGCCTATATATACATAACTACCTCAGATACCTTGTACCTCTCTCTGTACATTGACATGGTACTGGTACTCCCTGTATAATAGACTCATTCTTGTGCATTTAATTTCTCTTGTGTTATTATTTAAAATGCTCTTATCTAACTTCTATTATTATTTTAATCCAACTCTGCATCGTTGGGAAAGGGCTCTTAAGTAAGCATTTCACAGTAAAGTCTACAACTGTTGTATTCAGTGCATTTTACACATTTTTCAAGATAGGCAAAGGGATGCTTGCTTCTATTAGAGACAGTAGAGTAACTTTGTTTCTGGTATTATACTGCCACCTTGAGGATGTTAATGCAAAATAACATGCCAAACTTGTTTTCCTTGCAGGCCAAATGAGAAGCCCCTGACTGCATGCAGTGTGCAGTTTAGGGGCCGGGCCCAATGTGGGCGGAGTCAAACGCGTTTAACCCTTCCCTTCCCCTTCAAGGTCACCCAAGTTGAGGTTCACGTCAAAGGTATCAACATCAACGAAAGCGAATCTTAATCAAACCTAACAATACATGGATAAAAACATTGGACAATATGTGTAAGTAAATCTAGTTTTGCCTTTGTTATTGTTTGTTTACCTTAAATGAAGTTGCTCATTGACAATCTTATTCTTTGCTAGAATTACAATGCGTCATAGCTATGTTTCATTAACCACTACCTCTAGTTTTCAGTATACATCCTACAACTTTAAAGTCATAGGTTTGAAAGTTGTATGTCAAAATGTGTCTGTTCATATTTGAAAACATTTAACAGATACTGAGGCCACAAGCTAGGGAGTGTTTATTTCTAGATCCCCTCCATGGCACTGGCTGGAGAGATTAAAGTCGCACCCAACCATTCAGGTTTTTAGGGCACCAGGTTTCATTCCATCTGGATAGTGGTAGTTCAGTTTTAGACCACTTGTCCATTTTTTTTTTGTATCTATGGCTCTGTTTTATTTAAGGTAAAATGTAATGTGTAAAATATGTATGTACTTACATGTATGATACATAATTTCCCATTCGGTGCATTAAACAGATGGAAACAGAACCATTATCAGTGGGACAGTTCTCTTTGAATCCATTATGACCCCCCCAAAAAAATTGGAGTTCGAGCCTCTGGGCTAATTCAGTTACAACTGTGTTCAAAACTGTTATGCATGCCTCAGTATAAAAAGCTGTTGGATTGTACTTTTTCTTTACTTTCACATACACTGTGTTCACAGAAACATTGCTCAGCTTTTGTCCCCTGAACCTTGGAGGACTTTTTGTGTGGATGGTGTTCAGGTTAAATATTTATTTTTATTATTCCACTGAACTGTACCATTTGATTGTCATTCCTTTATTGAAAATTGTACCTTGTTCACACCACAGGGCCTACCAAAGCAAGGTTTCTCAAACAACTGTGGGGTGTTTGTTTTGAAGGTAAGATGCTGGTTATTCAGTATATTATATTTGTCCATTTTTCTGTTATAACATATGAAAAGTTATTATTTCTGTGCTTGCAGCATGCAACACACACTGTTGTTATTGTACATACTTTTTCTTGTTTATTATTCTTGACACTTTTTGGGACCTATTTGGGAACTTACAGTACGCTCTGTACATTGCAATGGAAGCACAGTATGATTTCACTGAGGTATGTATAAATTATGAAATTCTCATCAGAAGTGGAAGGTCTGAAGAAGGTCTGAAGAAGTGAAGTTGAAAGATCGAAAAAGGAGGCGAAAACAAAACACACTACAGGTAGGTGTCATATGATGAGTGGTATAGTCTTAAACCAATGTTTAAAGACTTAACCCCCCACTTTCATATGATGAGTGGTATAGTCTTAAACCAATGTTTAAAGACTTAACCCCCCACTTTCATATGATGAGTGGTATAGTTTTAAACCAATGTTTAAAGACGTAACCCCCCCTCTCATATGATGAGCGGTATAGTCTTAAACCAATGTTAAAAGACTTAACCCCCCCCCCTCTCATATGATGAGTGGTATAGTCTTAATAAACCAATGTTTAAAGACTTAACCCCCCCTCTCATATGATGAGTGGTATAGTCTTAAACCAATGTTTAAAGACTTAACCCCCCCTCTCATATGATGAGTGGTATAGTCTTAAACCAATGTTAAAAGGCTTAACCCCCCCTCTCATATGATGAGTGGTATAGTCTTAAACCAATGTTAAAAGACTTAACCCCCCCTCTCATATGATGAGTGGTATAGTCTTAAACCAATGTTAAAAGACTTAACCCCCCTCTCATATGATGAGTGGTATAGTCTTAAACCAATGTTAAAAGACTTAACCCCCCCGCCAATATATTTCAGGTTGATGCAGAAGACTCCCCCCCAAGAAGCCACAGCATGTCACATCAGCATCCAGCTCTGCAGGGTCAGGTACTGTATAGGCTATTAGCTAAAGTAATGTGCATTCTTGTACACACATCCCTAGAGGTTCCCTTACATTACTTAATGACCACAATCTGTTTTCTTTCTAGACGATACTGAAAACAATATGCACGACCAACTGGGAGCTGTGAACTGGGTATGTAGTTTACTGTGTGTAATGCTGAATACTTGATGCATGGCAAGATATAATATTTGTGATGACTTGTTGAGTAGTTATAGATATCACTGAAAACCCCCTTTAGTAATAGTGACTTTTGTTTGCATGGTGGTATTGTGAAAGTGGGGTGTAATTTGACTTGATCACCCAATGAGGCACTACTCTCAATATTTATTCTTCCTTTTTCTTCAAGGAAGCAGATGTTCTTCTAAGGGACACCCTAGAGGCAGCAAGGTGGTGCGACAAGGTGGTGCGACAAGGTCGTGCGAACGCCAAACATTTAAAGGAACCGTTTCACTCTCTAGTGTAATTGGGATGGATGGGGAAGACCGCATTACAACCCTTAAAGAACTACGGTTGTATGATGGCCTGGATGAAGAAAAAATATTCTCATAAAGGAACCGTTCATGTTCCAGTTACAGAGATATTATGAGATGTTCTATGTGGAGGCAGTTGACAACAAGACAATTACTGTCTTTGCCTCTTTTGGGGAGCAGGAGTGAAGCCATTTTTGAGGAGTGGTCAAACCTTGTTTTTGTCTGCTGTGTTAATTGTTTTAATTGTTAATTGTGTTGTTTAGTAAAGATGACGTAGAAGTCACCCAAGTCTCTGATCTCTTTACTGGTGCTGGTATAACTTAATGTAAAAGCACATTCAGCTTGTCACTATGTCTATATGGTATAGTCTGTCTCCATTCTCACGAGGAAAGTAAATAGCATTATAAATCAGGATAGGTAGTAACTGCATATATATATATATATATATATATATGCTCAATTAAATAATATAATTACAAAGTCATAACATTTATCAACACAATTTTAACAGTACATGACATACATAACAAGTCTGTTGTTCACTGCAACAATATCAGTAGCTTGTCTCAAATACAGCATGAAACAAAAAGTGTTACAACACATGTGCTGTTACAGTACCACTTTATATAATATTTCTTACAATCTTCAAAAATGAAATAGGTTTGAATTCAACGTGTGCCTTGCACAAACGTGTGTTCGTATTCAGTGTGTGACTGTCAAACCTCTGACAGACCAAAAAACGGTGGGCGGGGTCAAACGGTTGACTCCGCCCACATGGAGCCCGACAAAAAAGTGGGCGAGGTCAAACATTTGAGCCCTGCCTCAAACTGCACACTGCAGTAAGGGGTACTTGGGCCAAATTGAAGTACTTTCTTAATATCCTACATCTTCACCTTCATTACAAAAATATTGGAACTGAAACTTAACATACTGTAACTTAAAAATATTGGAATTACAGTACACATTCCCAAGCCATGATTGCACCCCTTATATGCTTATTACGAGTTAACGTAAAACGTGATTTAATTCAGGTGAACACTTTCTCGAGTACCAACCCACTATCATCTGATCAGTTAGGTGTGGGAACAGTCATATCGAGGTATTACTAGGCAGGAAAGGGAGTCATGTAACTTAATGGACAGCAAATATTCAGGTTTGTACATTCCAGTGCGTTATAGTATGACTACAAAATCATATAGCTATGCACAACTAAATTCAACACAATTCAACAAAGAAGCCGGTCTAAGGCACGGCATTTCAATGCTAGAGCTGTAAATACAGAGCCTGATTTTATCCCGGGCTGTATCACAACCGGCCGTGATCGGGAGTTCCATAGGGCGGCGCACAATTGGCCCAGCCGTATTATTAATTTAAGCATAACGCTAGGCCTTAAATAAATTACCTAAATAAGCAAATATATATATATTTTTGTCAAATCTAAAATAACTTTATACTGACCAGCAGATGCTATATGAAGAAGGCCTATTCCCAGCACCAGCAAGACAAAAGCCTTCATGTTGACGTTCATCAATTCCGAAGTATGTGTCTCCAATAGCGGTATATATTAAATGAAGGCTCTCTCTAACACTGTTACACACTTCGGCGGTAAGGAACGAATGTGGTGACGTTTATTTCGCACTTATTTATATTGCGCGTGTATATCGTTTTTTGAGCCAATGATAATTTAGCCAGCTCAAGCATCATTCGAATCCGGTTGGAACTAAGCAGCAAAGGTTCACTTACGAAACTGAAAGTAAGTTGTGTGTTGTTAGTCAACCATTAGGACCAAAAAAGTGTTGTTCTCAGTGGGCAAGGTCCTAGATATTTTCACTACAAACTTTGATGGTTTATTGCAACTCAAGATCATGTATGACTCCAGAGAGTGTGTTCAGGTTCAAATATATTGAGAAACAAAAGGTCTATGAATGAAAAATGTACACATTTTGTAATTCTTCTTTATGTACTATATAATACTATATATTAAAAATGTATTTGACATAGCAGATGTTTTTGATTACAAAGTATACTTTCAATTTAATTTGACAAAAATTATGCAATCATTAATATTACAGTGCATATAGGGCATCAAAGATTTATGTAAACTTTTAACAAGATCTCACATTCCCCTTGAAATGGAATCTCTAGAGAGTGATGCAGGTCATTTAGTCTACTATTTTATACCTTTATTTAACCGGGCAAGTCAGTTAAGAACAAAATCTGATTTGCAATGATGGCCTACCCAGCAATCGGTTGAAGAGTATGCACTTAGTTTTACTAGCATGTAAAAGCAGTTGGAGGCCACGGAAGGAGTGTTGTATGGTGTTGAAGCTCGTTTGGAGGTTTGTTAGCACAGTGTCCAAAGAAGGGCCAGATGTATACAGAATGGTGTCGTCTGCGTAGAGGTGGATCAGAGAATCACCAGCAGCAAGAGCGACATCATTGATACAGTTGAAGTCGGAAGTTTACATACACCTTAGCCAAATACATTTAAACTCAGTTTTTCACAATTCCTGACATTTAATCCTAGTAAAAATTCCCTGTCTTAGGTCAGTTAGGATCATCTCTTTATTGTAAGAATGTGAAATGTCAGAATAATAGTAGAGAGAATGATTTACTTCAGCTTTTGTTTCTTTCATCACATTCCCAGTCGGTCAGAAGTTTACATGCACTCAATTCGTATTTGGTAGCATTGCCTTTAAATTGTTTAACTTGGGTCAAACGCTTCGGGTAGCCTTCCACAAGCTTCCCACAATAAGTTGGGTGAATTTTGGCACATTCCTCCTGACAGAGCTGCTGTAACTGAATCAGGATTGTAGGCCTCCTTGCTCGCACACGCTTTTTCAGTTCTGCCCACACATTTTATATAGAATTGAGGTCAGGCCTTTGTGATGGCCACTCCAATACCTTGACTTTGTTGTCCTTAAGCCATTTTGACTTTGGAAGTATGCTTGGGGTCATTGTCCATTTGGAAGACCCATTTGCGATCAAGCTTTAACTTCCTGACTGATGTATTGAGATGTTGTTTCAATATATCCACATAATTTTCCACCCTCATGATGCCATCGATTTTGTGAAGTGCACCAGTCCCTTCTGCAGCAAAGCACCCCCACAACATGATGCTGCCACCCCCGTGCTTCGCGGTTGGGATGGTGTTCTTTGGCTTGCAAGCCTCCCCCTTTTTCCTCCAAACATAACGATGGGCATATTGGCCAAACAGTTCTATTTTTGTTTCATCAGACCAGGGGACATTTTCCAAAAAGTATGATCTTTGTCCCAAGGTGCAGAATTGTTTTATTGCCTACCTCCCTACCCTTCTACGTTTACACACACTGTACATAGATTTTTCTATTTTTCTTTTCTTTTGTGTTATTGACTGTACGTTTGTTTATGTGTTACTCTGTGTTGTCGTTTTTGTCGCACTGCCTTGCTTTATTTTGGCCAGGTTGCAGTTGTAAATGAGAACTTGTTCTCAACTGGCCTACCAGGTTAAATAAAGGTGAAATTTAAAAAATTATAATTTAAAAGGTACTGCAGGGACACCTCTTGCACTGAGATGCAGTGTCTTAGACCACTGCACCACTCGGGAGCCTTAGAGAGCATGAGGCTCTTCTTCATCTCTGTTCTGTTAGTGCTGTATCTCTGTTACACTGAGATCATGTAACTAAACAGAGCAGTGTCCCAAACAGCATCACTCCTAACACACCTAATCGACTCAGTAAGAAGTCCTAGCCCTTTGTTAGAATGACCCTGTATTATTTATGACTAGACTTATAAATGGGAAGACAGCTTGATCTTTGACTGTTTCTTGTAGATGTAATTCTCCACCCCTGAAATTTGACAGATCCTTCTTTGGCAAACAGTATATCAGATGTATTGGGATAAAGGAAAAATAGAATCTCAGTGTCTCTGTGACAATTGACAATTGACAAAAAACGGACAATAAATACTTTTAAGACGAGCCAGTCTAGATACTGCAAGCATGTTGTGGTAGGCCTACATACAGGGAGGTCTGGTAACAACCTACTGCTGTAGGCCTAGTTCTTACAATGGTCTTGACTCAAATCAATAACATGCTTTGATGTTAAAGAGAAAAAAACTATGCCTATAGCCTGCGCAAAGTATTCTCAATGGGCTATGTGTGGTTTGAAGGATGGCACTTTAGAGCTATCTCAGGGTAAGGTCTATGGAGGTTTATTTGGCATACTTTATGTGACCAATTGAAGGAGGTGCATTGTGTTGGATCTAGCTCCATTTAATAGGAAATTGCTTTATATCATCACATTGAAAAACACAGCAATAAAATAATACAGCATAGAAATGCAATGGAAAGTACCTTGTATATACAGTGGAAGGTGGAGTCAAACAGTGTTAAGGTAAGTCCCACACCCTTTTCCGTCAGTATGCAGCCATCTTGTGTCTATCTATCCTCAATCATGAGATGGCCGACACACTAAAGCATCATCTAGTCCTAGTATACATGGATGGTTTAACATAACCAAACTGCTGAGTGGGATGCTTTACGTTGAAACATTCTTTGTTTGTTATCTTACATTATTTTCATCTAAAAAGTGTTTTTGTCTCACCAAGACTAGGCTACTGATTTTCTTTTAAACAGCCAGTGGATACTAGCTGAAAACTCATTGATCATAACTACAGTAACTACAGGTCCAACCAAGTCATCGTTGATCATATTTTCTCATTTTCTCTCCCCAATGAAAATGTGTTGTGGAATTGTTCAACACTCCCACAGTGTGTTCTGATATGTATGTGGAGGGGATAACCAAATCAAGTTCAGTTAGTTAATAAGTCTGTGAATGGAAAGTCCCTGATAAGAACAATAAAAGGGACAAACCAACAGTAACATAGGCTACAGTGAAGGATAAACAATGCCACAGTGCCATCTATAGGTGGACTGTAACTCTCCTCACTACTGTTTCAAAGAAATCACATGATGAGTCACTTGATTTTTGGGTGTCTTTGTCGCTCCAGGGTAAAGATTCCTCTAGGTACAGATCTAGGATCCGCTTCCCCTCCCCCAATCCTTAACCATTATTGGGGAAAATGCTAAACTGACCCAAGATCAGCGTCTTAGGGCAACTTCACCCTACTCCGTCTCGGTCATGCTCAATGTAGGAGTTGCCTCTCATCACAAATCTTGGATCAGATTACCCTACTTCCAATCTTAACTAAAAAAATGGGTGGTGAAAAAAATATCTGACACTGTATCAGTGGTTGGGGGAAACTTCTATCGGCTCCCTCTGGCAAAGGGAGTCAACAGAGAACTGGAATTTGGCACATGCACCAGGAAGTAAGATCATCAGAGCAGAAGCCATAGCTTGTTAATCAGATGAAAGTATCAGGTCATGGAATCCTTCTTGTTACCTTGTTTCTCTGCATTCTGCAAACAGTCAGTATATTCTGTGACATTCCGACCCGGGAAGACTGAAAAATAAGATATTTTCTATTCAAAAGTTAGCTGATTTTATCTGTTGAATGGATATATAAAACATACTAGGCAATGTTCGAATGGCATTAGAAGTTGAATAGGATCTCTTCATTATAACAAAAAACATGTTTTAGCAATAAAGTCTTTACGGTTCAAATGCTTGCTGTGGTGTTGTGGATGTTATTTCACACATAAAAAAGAAAACATTATGGAATAATGAGTGACTTCTGGGTATGATGCTGTAGGTGACATGAAAACACACCATGGAGGAATTATGATCCAATAGGAGATTAAAGAATTACGATGTCATCAGGCACCAGGCAGAACTGAGAAACGTAAGTTGAAATAGAAAGTGCAAGTAAATGTCATTGATTATTGAGATGTTTTAATGGTGATACTAGTGAATAAATAACATTATATATTGTTTATAGTTATATACAATAAATATCTGTGTGATATATATATAGGCCTCACTAATAGCCTACACCAGTTCACAAGTCTTTCTCCATTAGGTAACTGGTCATTCAAATCCTGTCTATGACAGGTCTGGCTGGTCTGCCATGTTTGTTTCCATGGGTAAACTATAATGAGGGTTGTAGATCTGTGTTTTCTTTTTCATACACGTATGATTAGTGATGACAGTAACTGTGCCTTAACAGCCCTGTTGGTGACTGGCCTGAGGGGTCAAAGGTCAAGTAACTAGATGAGAGGACTACAGTATAGCCTACAGTATGTACCAGAGAATGAAGGGGTATGAAGTCCAGTATGTAATATCTGTCCATTCCCAGTAGCAAACACTAGTGAATTAAGTATTTTCAGAACTACATCATGTGACCAGGGTGCATGTTCTGTTTGGCTGCTGATTGAAGCTCCTCAAAGCTCATTGACAACAATATGAAGCACAAACACATTTAGTAAGTTAGCAACCATTTATTTCTGAAATTAAACCGTATATACACATTTATGATTGCAATCCTCCACCCAAGAATTCAATTTATAGAAATTGTAATTACACAAAATATATAAAATAAATAACCTCCTCCAACATAGCCTGAGTGCCAGTCGGTACCTTCAACTGAAATGTGTCTTCCGCATTTAACCCAAGCCCTCTGAAATCAGAGAGTCAACATACTGGCACTCAGGCTACCTCCAATATGTCTGTTATAAAATTGTAAAGAGCTGAGAAAATAATTTGTACAGCATTGTAAAGAGTAAAACAACTATACAATGATGTAGCAGAGCATTGCTGGACACCATGGAGTATGTATCACAAAAACCCAGGGATATATTTTGAGAGGATTAAAATGTGGCATCATTTTAGTTTTATCACTAGTTTTACATTGATGTAATCACTTTCCAGGTTTCCATTTTCTGATTGGTATACCTGTGTAGCAGAAAGATAATCCAAAAGCTTGAAGTTATTAATATTATCTTTATTAAGACAATTATGATACTCCTTATTCTTAGTTTGTAACAACTTCAGTGTTACAGGTTAGTAAAAGTGAAAACCATTTTTCCTGTATAGTTTTCAAATAAAACCGATCTCATTTTGCATTTCAAACTAGTTTATATACCTATGACCCCAATTTCAGACCCAGTTACTGTTAAAATAAGATTTTTGTCATTGTAGATTTTAGTTGTGCAGTTATTAGTTATAAGATGTTATCACCAGATAGTGCCATTTTAGTGAAATGTATCTTTGTGCCTGGGTGCACATTACTTTGACTCAAAATTCTAGAAGAGTTTGCTGTCTTTCTTCTCTTGCCTGTGATTCTCTGCTGTGAAGACAGCCAGACAGACAGACTGACAGACAAACAGAGGTCAGTGAAGAAGATGACTGAAACTAATACAATATATTCCACTGAAAAGACTCGGGCCAAATCCTAACTTGAGATATCTACCAATAACTCAAACTTGCATCATGACATGCAATCACATCAATAGGGGATTGGGGAGAAAGTTAACATTGGTGTTTCAAAGACACACAGAGAGATAATGACCTGTTTGATTAGTGAGAGAGAAACCTTCTGTCTTTGGAGCAGAGTTGTGGGAGGAGTTGGAGCCAACATCAGAAGCTACAAGGAAAACAGACACAACCGCATTCTAAAATGGATTCATTCCAACACAATATATCCAAAGTCAGAAGATAAATGATGAACAACTACAAGATGAAGCATTTTCTTTCTGTTTCAGTGATGACGTCAGAAGCAGAATAAAGACAGGCAGTCACTGTTGGCCTGAAAGAAAGAAACAGAATGAGACATAAAGAGTGTGTGTGTGTGTGTGTGTGTGTGTGTGTGTGTGTGTGTGTGTGTGTGTGTGTGTGTGTGTGTGTGTGTGTGTGTGTGTGTGTGTGTGTGTGTGTGTGTGTGTGTGTGTGTGTGTGTGTGTGTGTGTGTGTGTGTGTGTGTGTGTGTGTGTGTGTGTGTGTGATACTAGAACTAGATGATGCTTCAGTGTGTAGGCCATCTTCTGATTGAGGCTAGATAGACACATGAGAAAGAGAGAGACAGAGAGAGAGATAATGTGTGTGTTTTGTGTGTCTGTTAGTGATGGGGGAAAAAATGATACAGTTACATATCGGGATTTTAGTATATTTTTTACAATATATCGGATCATTTTATTTTTGCGCTAGTTTGTTGTTCCTGCACTAAAACTCCAGTATTTTTCCTTCATAGCTTTTCA
This sequence comes from Salvelinus alpinus, assembly GCF_045679555.1. Classification (NCBI taxonomy): domain Eukaryota; kingdom Metazoa; phylum Chordata; class Actinopteri; order Salmoniformes; family Salmonidae; genus Salvelinus; species Salvelinus alpinus. The sequence continues at coordinate 10,326,498 of NC_092111.1, forward strand.
TTCATCTTCTTTTTAAATAGGGAGCCAATTCGTCTTCAGCACTTTTATTGGTCAAAACTTGTATTATCATGTATCTCTCTTGTCCCTCTGCAGCAGGCTTGATGAGCAATATGTTTGGAACATCGAATCGCAGAAAAATCACAGTATCGAATCATAATACATAAACAATCTTGAGAATCTCAATACGTATCGTATCGGCACCTAAGTATCATGATAATATCGTATCATGAGGTCTCTGGCAATTCCCAGCCTTGGGGCTATGACTGTGCATGTGTGTACATTTCAATGTGTCCTTGAGTGTCTCTATGTATGAGTATTCCTGTTTGATGTGCATGAGTTTGTTTGTGTTGTGATTGGCAGTGGGTGGTGGGATGTGAATAATATTGAGGGAAGTAGTACATAAAACATTGGTTTTGGTATTTCGGTGGACGTTATTACATTATTCATCCCAAAAGTTGTTCCTCATCGGTTCATGTAATTATCACCGGTTAATGTAATAACTTATTACATTTAATAACTTATTACATTTAGCATTTAGCGGTTCAACATTTTATTATGTTAACCAGCAAGTTATTAAATTAACCAGTTTTATTACAGAAAAAATCTAAAAGTTATTACAAATAGAAAAGTTATTAACCAATGTTATTACATTAACCTATTCCCAGAAGAATAAAACCCTTCATTTCAACATTGGCCCCTGAATTCCTGATGTGTTTTATCTGCCAATCTTTCCCTCTTGAGGCATCAGGCACAAATTATCAGAAAAAAACGATATTAGCTTGTATCTCATTTTTAAACCAATTCCAATTGAGCTAGCTAAAGCACCAGTAGCCTAAAGTCTGGGTGGAACCAACCAGCAGAGCTTGATTAAAAAAATACAATGTTTTACGTAGCTGAAAGTAAGTTGTATGAATTTCAATCAACCATTAGGCCCAAAACAGTGTCTCCAGAGAGTGCATGCAGGTTCAAATATAGTGACAAACTAAAGGCCTATAAATGACCAACGTCAATAATGTTAATAATTATTTATGTCAATATCTATGTCATTACCTCACATGCCTCTCTGAAGTCTAGATTAGAGTATGCTGATTCATTGTCATGGTCATCTGCACTAGTGTTTGAGGCTGTTGTTCATCTCTGTTCTATTCCTCCTTCTGTTAGACTGAGATCATGTATCTAAACAGAGCAGTGTTCCAAACAGCATCACACCAGCACGGATATGAGTTTGTAGGTTTCAGTATCAACTTGTCATGAAAACACAGCACGTGTTGCAGGGGAAAATGAGGACAGACATAAAGACAAGCAAACTAATGTAAAGCTGTATTTGATTTGAAACAGAAGAGAATGTCTGATGTCATAATGTAATTAAGTCTATGATAGTTATATGGCGTTAATGCAGAAACATACAGTAAAAGACCACCCCCTCACTGAGAGGACCTTACACTCTTTAGAATGACCAGTATTATGGGCAGACTTGTGAATGAGAAGCCATATCTGCAGCTGTACACAGCCCATCTGTAAATAGCCCATCCAACTACCTACCTCATCCCCATATTGTTTTTATTTGCTTTTTTTTGCTCTTTTGCACATCATCATCTGCACATTTATCACTCCAGTGTTAATTTGCTAAATTGTAATTACTTTGCTACTATTGGCCTATTTATTGCCTTACCTCCTTACTCCATTTCCACACACTGTATATAGATTTGTCTATTGTGTAATTGACTGTACTTTTGTTTATTCCATGTGTAACTCAGTTTTTTGTCGCAATGCTTTGCTTTATCTTGACCAGGTTGCAGTTGTAAATGAGAACTTGTTCTCAACTGGCCTACCTGGTTAAATAACGGTGAAATAAAATGAAAAAAATGTAATCTTGATCTTTGCCAAGTTCATGTAGTTATACTGTAGGCCCCCACCTCTAAAATGTACCACAAAGTGTTGACAGGTCATCTTTGGCATATATCAGAGGTATTGGGATAAAGGAAAAAGACAAATAGTCTGTGACAATTGACAATAAAGTAATATATTTCTAATCTAAGACAAGCCAGTCTAGATAACCTGCAAGTGTATTGTGGTAGGCCTACATACAGGGAGGTCTTCCAGCAATCTGCTGCTGTAGGTTTAGTTCTTACAATGGCCTTGACTCAAATCAATAACATGGGAGGAGGATGACTTTGATGAGAAAGAGGAGAAACAATGTATTCTTCCTATAGTATTCTCAGAGGACTTGTGGTTTGGGAGGATTGCACAATAGAGCTATCTTAGGTCATGTCTACACTTGACACTTACATGCAACTTCTGCTATCAGAATACGAAGATCACATCGAAAAGACGGGTCTAGACGCACAAAAATCGCTTTGTGGTCAGATTGTGTTCAGATCTGGCTGACCACTTCAGGAGGTGGTCAGGGATGCATTGTGTGCGGATTACTCCTCAGTCTGGATGCAATCAGGCTACTGATCAGCACTCCTCCCACAAGTCTCCAGAAAACTTATAACGTTGGAGGAAATATGTTCCTAGCGTGTGAGGAACATGTTAGCTGGCCTCATAAATGCTAGCCAGCAAGCTAATATTTAGAAAAAAAACACTTTTTTGTTTGGCTAGAGTTATCCTAACCTGTTTGCAATCCCTTTAGCGTTGCTTGCTAGCTTGCTGGCTAGCTACAGAGGTTAGCTGGCTAGTTAGCTACAGTAGTTAGCTACTGCCATCAGTTGTTGTTGTGTTAGTATCATATTTAGCCTATTCCAGCGTTTGTAGAATGCATACTGTCATTTGAATATAGTGCGGGAAAAGGGAATCCGAACACGGTAGACACATTTAAATGTAGTTGTAGAAGCATGACACGTTCTGAATTCTATGATCAGAATAATAAATCTCCATGAACTGTCAAGTCTAGACACGGCCTCAGGCTATGGTCCATGGAGGTTTATTTGGCATACTTATGTAACCCATTGAAGGAGGTGCATTGTGTTGGATCCAGCTCCATTTGATAGGAAATGGTTTTATATCATCACATTGAAAAACACAGCAATAAAATAATACAACATAGAAATGCAATGGTAAGTACCTTGTACATACAGAGGTGGGAGGAGTCAAACAGTGTTGAGGTAAGTCCCACACCCTTTCCAGTAAGCACGTCAGCATGCAGCCATCTTGTGTCTGTCTATCCTCAATCATAAGATGGCCGACACTGACTCATCATCTAGTTCTAGTAGCCTATACATGGATGGTTTTACATATCCATACTGCTGACTGGGATGCTTTGCATTGATAAATATGATTTGTTTGTTATTGTCATGAACATACAATATTGCTATTCAACAAGGGTTTTTTGTCTCACTCTATGTAAAACGTATATACTAAATTAAATACAGTGGCAGTAGATAATAGATGTAAACTCTTTGACCATGTTGTAAAGTAACTACAGCACTAACTAGGTCTCATCTTATTGTTCACCAATAATTACACATTCTCTACCAGATGGAACCATGTTCTGGAATTCTTGTCCATTCCCACAGTGTGTTCTGGTATGTGTGTGATGGGAATAACCAAATCAAGTTCAGTTTGTGAATGGAAAGTCCCTGGAAAGAACAATAAAAGGGTCAAAAACCAGCTGCAGCATAGGCTACAGTGAAGGATAAACGATGCCACAGTGCCATCTATATGTAGACTGTAACTCTCCTCACTACTGTTTCAAAGAAATCACATGATGAGTCACTTCACTTTTGGGTGTCTGTCAGGTGAAGTTTCCCCTAGTTATAGATCTAGGATGAGCTTCCCCTCCCCCCAAAAAGGGTCCATTTTCTACTGAAAAGGCATCTGATTTCTTCTGTTAATTGGATGTGTAAAAGTATTTCAGCAAGATTACATTTTGAATGACATTAGAAGCTTAATAGGATCACTTAATTATATATAGTGTAACGACCCTGGGTCCTTAAGCGCGGATATCGGCTCTGCCGTTCGAGCATGCTTTTGCGGCAAAGTCGATAGCGCGCTGGACTTCTGGCTAGAAGGTCGAGGGTTCGAGATCTGTTTCGCTGCCTGTTTCATTACAATACTGTATCATTTCTATTTTTTGCCAATACAGCCACCAAATGTTTGCTATGGTGTTATCTTTATTTCACACATAAAACATAATAATGAGTGACTGTTGAGTATGATGCAGTAGATGACATGAAAACACACCAGTGGAGGAATTATGATCCAATAGGAGATGAAAGAATTACAATGTCATCAGGCACCAGGCAGAACTGAGAAACATAATGTCATGTTTTGTCTTTGATCATCATGTCTTGTCCCTGTGCTTCCCTCTGCTGGTCTTATTAGGTTCTTTCCCTCTTTCTATCCCTCTCTCTCCCCCTCCCTCTCTCCCTCTCTCGCTCTCTCTCTCTATCGTTCCGTTCCTGCTCCCAGCTGTTTCTCATTCTCCTAACGACCTCATTTACTCTTTCACACCTGTCCCCTATTTTGCCCTCTGATTAGAGTCCCTATTTCTTCCTCTGTTTTCCGCTTCTGTCCTTGTCGGATTCTTGTTTGATGTTTGCTGTTCTGTGTCCTTGTTCCGCCCTGTCGTGTTTTTGCCTTCTTCAGATGCTGCGTGTGAGCAGGTGTCTATGTCAGCTACGGCCTGTGCCTTCCTGAAGCGACCTGCAGTCTGTGGTCGCGTCTCCAGTCGTTCCTCTCTTCTGACGAGAGGATTTCAGTTTCCTGTTTTGGATTTACCTTTGATAATATCCAGGAGAATCATTGTTTGTTTAATACTGGAATAAAGACTCTGTTTCTATTACGTCGCTTTTGGGTCCTCATTCACCAGCATAACACATAAGTTGAAAGAGAAAGTGCAAGTAAATGTAATCGATTATTGAGATGTTTTAATGGTGATACTGATGAATACATTTAATTATAGGGTTCCTGGGGAGAGGTTTGAGAACCACTGATATGTAGGCATCAATAATGCTTACATAGTCTACACCAGTTCACTAGTCTTTCTCCAGTAGACAACTGGTCATTCAAATCCTGTCTATTACATAGGTCTGCCTTGTCTGCCATGTTTGTTCCCATGAGTGAACTATAATGAGGGTTGTAGTTGTGTGTTTTCTTTTCATACATGTCTGATTAGTGATGGCAGTAACTTTGTCGTAACAGCCATGTTGGTGACTGGCCTGAGGGGTCAAAGGTCAAGTAACTAGATGAGCTGTGAGGGCTACAGTATAGCCTGTGTACCAGAGAATGAAGGGGACGGTATCTGATGAGGTGTGATGTCATCAGATAGTAAATCAACCGTATATACACATTTATGATTGTAATCCTCAACCTAACAGTTACATAGAAAAATAAATCACACAAAATATATTTTTTAAATAGCCTGGGTACTGTTTCTGCTCTCTTACCAACTCTTTGGCATGATAGCACAAACCTACTGGCACTCAGGCCACCCCCAATGTGTCTGTTATAAAACTGTAACGATATGAGAAAATAATTTGTACAGCATTGTTAAGAATAATGGCTCCGACGCTCGTCTTATGTGGCAGGGCTTGCAAACTATTACAGACTACAAAGGGAAGCACAGCCGCGAGCTGCTCAGTGGCACGAGCCTACCAGACGAGCTAAATCACTTCTATGCTCGCTTCGAGGCAAGCAACACTGAGGCATGCATGAGAGCATCAGCTGTTCCGGACTACTGTGTGATCACGCTCTCCGTAGCCGACGTGAGTAAGACCTTTAAACAGGTCAACATACACAAGGCTGCGGGGCCAGACGGATTACCAGGACGTGTGCTCCGGGCATGTGCTGACCAACTGGCAGGTGTCTTCACTGACATTTTCAACATGTCCCTGGTTGAGTATGTAATACCAACATGTTTCAAGCAGACCACCATAGTCCCTGTGCCCAAGAACACAAAGGCAACCTACAGACCCATAGCACTCACGTCCGTAGCCATGAAGTGCTTTGAAAGGTTGGTAATGGCTCACATCAACACCATTATCCCAGAAACCCTAGACCCACTCCAATTTGCATACCGCCCAAACAGATCCACAGATGATGCAATCTCTATTGCACTCCACACTGCCCTTTCACACCTGGACAAAAGAAACACTTATGTGAGAACGCTGAGCTGACTACAGCTCAGCATTCAACACCATAGTGCCCTCAAAGCTCATCACTAAGCTAAGGATCCTGGGACTAAACACCTCCCTCTGCAACTGGATCCTGGACTTCCTGACGGGCTGCCCCCAGGTGGTGAGGATAGGTAGCAACACATCTGCCAAGCTGATCCTCAACACTGGAGCCCCCCAGGGGTGCGTGCTCAGTCCCCTCCTGTACTCCCTGTTCACCCACGACTGCATGGCCAGGCACGACTCCAACACCATCATTAAGTTTGCAGACGACACAACAGTAGTAGGCCTGATCACCGACAACGACAAGACAGCCTATAGGGAGGAGGTCAGAGACCTGGCTGGGTGGTGCCAGAATAACAACCTATCCCTCAAGGTAACCAAGACTAAGCAGATGATTGTGGACTACAGGAAAAGAAGGACCGAGCACGCCCCCATTCTCATCGACGGGGCTGTAGTGGAGCAGGTTGAGAGCTTCAAGTTCCTTGGTGTCCACATCAACAACAAACTAGAATGGTCCAAATACCAAGACAGTCGTGAAGAGGGCACGACAAAACCTATTCCCCCTCAGGAAACTAAAAAGATTTGGCATGGGTCCTGAGATCCTCAAATGGTTCTACAGCTGCAACATCGAGAGCATCCTGACTGGTTGCATCACTGCCTGGTACGGCAATTGCTCGACCTCTGACCGCAAGGCACTACAAATGGTAGTGCTTACGGCCCAGTACATCACTGAGGCTAAGCTGCCTGCCATCCAGGACCTCTACACCAGGCGGTGTCAGAGGAATGCCCTAAAAATGGTCAAAGACCCCAGCCACACCAGTCATAGACTGTTCTCTCTACTACCGCATGGCAAGCGGTACCGGAGTGCCAAGTCTAGGACAAAAATGCTTCTCAACAGTTTTTACCCCCAAGCCATAAGACTCCTGAACAGGTAATCAAATGGCTATCCGGACTATTTGCATTGTGTGCCCCCCCAACCTCCCCAACACCTATTTTTACGCTGCTGCTACTCTCTGTTTATCATATATGCATAGTCACTTTAACTATACATTCATGTACATACTACCTCAATTGGGCCGACCAACCAGTGCTCCCGCACATTGGCTAACTGGGCTATCTGCATTGTGTCCCACCCACCACCCGCCAACCCCTCCTTTACGCTACTGCTACTCTCTGTTCATCATATATGCATAGTCACATTGACCATATCTACATGTAGATACTATCTCAATCAGCCTGACTAACCGGTGTCTGTATGTAGCCTCGGTACTGTATATAGCCTGTCTTTTTACTGTTGTTTTATTTCTTTACCTACCTACCTAACACCTTTTTTGCACTATTGGTTAGAGCCTGTAAGTAAGCATTTCACTGTAAGGTTTACACCAGTTGTATTCGGCGCACGTGACAAATAAACTTTGATTTGATTTGATTTAAAACGGCTATACAATGATGTAGCGGAGCATTACTGGACACAATGGAGTATGCATCACAAAAACCCAGGGATATATTTGTAGCCTAAAAAAATGGCATCATTAAAGTTTTATCACTAGTTTTACATTGATGTTAACAATTTCCAGATTTCATTTTTTTTTATTGGTATACCTGTATAGCAGAAATAAAATCCTAAAGCTCCAAAAAGCTCAAAGTGATTCATATAGTCTTCATTAGGACAGTAGTGCTACTCCTTTTCCCAGGGTGTTGACAGTGTTTTACAGCATAGCTTTAGCACTTAGTTTGTAACATCTAGCAAAAGTGAAACCTTTTTTTCCAGCATTGTTTTCATAACTTGTCATCTCTGTTCAAAATGTGGGAGACATCATCACATCGCAACAGACAAGATACATCCTGATATTTATTTACAGTATGTAAATCAGAATGAATCAAAAACAGAAATACATCAAGACAGTGTTAATAAACCAATAGAAACAGATTTAGGTGAATAAATGACACTTTTTTTTCTCCTTTAAAACCCCATCTGTTTTTGAATTTCAAACTATTTTAAATAACAATAACCCCAATATCAAACCCAGTTACTGTAAAAGCATGACTTTTGTCATTGTAGAGTTTAATTGTGCAGTTATATAAGACATCATGAGATAGTTCGGTTTTAGAGAAATGTGTCTTTGTGTCTGGGTGCACATTACTTTGACTCAAATTCTAGAACAGTTTACTATCTTTCTTCTCTTGTCTGTGCTTTCCCCATGAAGACAGACAGACAGAGGTCAGTGAAGATCGCTCAAACTACTGTTTTTTCCCCAATCATTTTGGCACCATTTTCACAAGCATGTGGTAATTTGTACATTATTTTGAGGATTATAATTAATGGACTTTTTGTATGGGTCGATACATTTTTCGTTAGGACAAACCAAGTCAGAAGTTTTTACGTGGAAATTACTAACTTTAGATATTTTTTTTTTCAAATACACTACTTCGCGGCAGCAGCAAAAGAGTGATCAAATTAAGATCCTTGTCACGATCGTCATAATAAGCGGACCAAGGCGCAGCGGGATATGAAGACGTCTTCTTTTATTAAAGATGACGAAACGAACACTTTTACAAAACAAAACAACCGTGAAGCTACAAACGTAAGTGGATACACAAGCTACAAACGTTCAACATAGACAATTACCCACAAACACCTAAAGCCTATGGCTGCCTTAAATATGGCTCCCAATCAGAGACAACAATAAACAGCTGTCTCTGATTGAGAACCAAATCAGGCAACCATAGACTTTCCTAAACACCTACACTGAACACAACCCCATACATACTAAAAACCCCTTAAACAATACACACACCCTAAACTAGACAAAACACACAAACATCCCCCATGTCACACCCTGACCTAACTAAACTAATAAAGAAAATCAATATAACAGAGGCCAGGGTGTGACAATCCTACATCTGTAGTACAAAACTCCAAACAGAAAATCAAAAAGGCAGTTGTTTCAAAACTCTAAGCACATTTTCAATTGACTAAGTACAACACACAAAATCATACTGTCACTTTTTCACAAATTTTTATCAGTTTCATCTAGAAAAAAAATAAAATCACATTGCAATACATGTTCACATTACTTTTGATATGATTGTCTTCTTTTGTTAAAATACATTTTAATATTACTTAATCAGACTGCTCTTTATTGATGATCACTTAAATGTTTGATAAACCTATAGATTTGACATTTAAACTGGTCGACTACAGATTTTGAGAACCACATAATGAAAATGGACAGTATGTCTGGTAAGTAGAAACATAAAAAGTATGATATACAGTTGAAGTCGGAAGTTTACATACACTTAGGTTGGAGTCATTAAAACTCATTTTTCAACAACTCCACGATTTTCTTGTTTCTATAGTTTTGGAAAGTCGGTCAGGAGATTTACTTTGTGCATCGCACAAGTAATTTTTCCAACAATTGTTTACAGACAGATAATTTCACTTATAATTCACTGTATCACAATTCCAGTGGATCAGAAGTTTACATACACTAAGTTGACTGTGCCTTTAAACAGCTTGGAAAATTCCAGAAAATTATGTCATGGCTTTAGAAGCTTCTGATAGGCTAATTAACATAATTTGAGTCAATTGGAGGTGTACCTGAGGATGTATTTCAAGGCCTACCTTCAAACTCAGTGCCTCTTTGCTTGACATCATGGGAAAATCTAAAGAAATCAGCCAAGACCTCAGAAACAAATGTGTAGACCTCCATAAGTCTGGTTCATCCTTGGGAGCAATTTCCAAACGTCTGAAGGTACCACGTTCATCTGTACAAACAATAGTACGCAAGTATAAACACCATGGGACCACGCAGCCGTCATACCGCTCAGGAAGGAGACACGTTCTGTCTCCTAGAGATGAACGTACTTTGGTGCGAAAAGTGCAAATCAATCCCAGAACAACAGCAAAGGACCTTGTGAAGATGCTGGAGGAAACAGGTACGAAAGTATCTATATCCACAGTAAAACGAGTCCTATTTCGACATAACCTGAAAGGCCGCTCAGCAAGGAAGAAGCCACTGCTCCAAAACTGCCATAAAAAAGCCAGACTACGGTTTGAAACTGCACATGGGGACAAAGACCGTACTTTTTGGAGAAATGTCCTCTGGTCTGATGAAACAAAAATAGAACTGTTTGGCCATAATGACCATCGTTACGTTTGGAGGAAAAAGGGGGAGGCTTGCAAGCCGAAGAACACTATCCCAACCGTGAAGCACGGGGTGGCAGCATCATGTTGTGGGGGTGCTTTGCTGCAGGAGGGACTGGTGCACTTCGCAAAATAGATGGCATCATGAGGATGGAAAATTATGTGGATATATTGAAGCAACATCTCAAGACATCAGTCAGGAAGTTAAAGCTTGGTCACAAATGGGTCTTCCAAATGGACAATGACCCCAAGCATACTTCCAAAGTTGTAGCAAAATGGCTTAAGGACAACAAAGTCAAGGTATTGGAGTGGCCATCACAAAGCCCTGACCTCAATCCTATAGAAAATTTGTGGGCTGAACTGAAAAAGCGTGTGCGAGCAAGGAGGCCTACAAACATCGCTTGTGATTTAGATGAGGTGCTGTGGCCAGACCAAAATAGGAGGCAGGATGCAGCCTAATGTCTTTTTTCTTACATTTTGCATGTGTTTTTGTCTTTTTGTGAGTGTTTTTCCTGGTTTTCTCCTGTTTGGTATGGAAAGTGTTACATACAAAACACAAAAAAGAATACCCTATCAATAATAGCCTATCGGCCTATGCGGTAATAAGCACATCTTTCTAGTGGAGTTTATTGTAGGTGCAAGGATACGACAGGTGCATCTATCTGCTTAGGCTCTAAGTCTATAGGCTACTACTGGACATTGACCTACATGTCAACATGTACTTATTTGCATGGTTTTAATATAGGCTATGGTCTAACATGTATGGTGCTAGGCTGCTTGCATCATATGGCGCTGCAGCATATAGGCAATTTATGCGCGTGGAGAACGTGACCTTCTGCTTGAGCCCTACTTGTCCTTGGCAAACATCATCAAAAGTTAAAACACATATCATGGCACTTCAGTGGATCATTGTCAAGCAGTATCGTAAATAGACATGATAATGTGCCTGTATAGGCTATAGGGGGTTCAATGGCTACACATATAATATAATATAATACAGAAATCATATATTTTTGTTAGTTTGTCGATATCATTTTAGTTTTATATACTTGTTTGATCTATTATTCAGCTTTTGACGCGGTAATACCGTATGTGTTTATCAAGCCAGATCTGGTCATGTATGTAAAAACAGACTTTCTTGTATTTTGTAGCTCAGACTTGGGGTTTGGCACAAATACATCTTTGGGATGATTCTGGGATAATTTTCCGACCCCATAACTCTGGGGCACATGTGGGGCTCAGTGGCGCACCCCAAAGGTACATTTTAACCACACTTTAATGATTTGTAAATCATGAATAGATTGACATATCATAGCGTAGCTGCACATGAAGGTTCACTACGGGACAGTTATTAAATCATGTCGGCCCCACATTTCAAGCTTGAATTTTAATGACCAAAAAATGTTAAAAAGTCCACCACTTAAAACCTTGAAATTGCATCTGTTGATGCGGTACAATTCTATTTAGGTATTAATGAAGGTACATTTCATGTTACACGTCAATTGGAATGATATTGGTGAAAATATTGATAAAGAAGATCAACCGGCCTCCCGGGTGGCGCAGTGGTCTAGGGCACTGCATCGCAGTGCTATGCTGCGCCACCAGAGTCTGGGTTCGCGCCCAGGCTCTGTCGCAGCCGGCCGCGACCGGGAGGTCCGTGGGGCGACGCACAATTGGCTTAGCGTCGTCCGGGTTAGGGAGGGTTTGGCCGGTAGGGATATCCTTGTCTCATCGCGCTCCAGCGACTCCTGTGGCGGGCCGGGCGCAGTGCGCGCTAACTGAGGGGGGCGGGTGCACGGTGTTTCCTCCGACACATTGGTGCGGCTGGCTTCCGGGTTGGAGGCGCGCTGTGTTAAGAAGCAGTGCGGCTGGTTGGGTTGTGCTTCGGAGGACGCATGACTTTCGACCTTCGTCTCTCCCGAGCCCGTACGGGAGTTGTAGCGATGAGACAAGATAGTAATTACTAGCGATTGGATACCACGAAAAATTGGGGAGAAAAGGGGATAAAATTAAAAAAAAAAAAAAAAAAAAAAAAAAAAAGAAGATCAACCGAGCTAGGGTTAGGAAGAAAACTACAAAATGGCGGCATATTTGTAGTTCACAACTCCGTAGCAATGTAAGTTGTTAGCCAATTTGATACATACATTTTTTTTAAACGATCCAACGTCGTAATACCAAAACGATTTTGGGCTCCCGGGTGGCGCAGTGGTCTAAGGCACTGCATCTCATTGCAAGAGGCATCACTACAGTCCCTGGTTTGAATCCAGGATGTATCACATCCAGCCGTGATTAGGAGTCCCATAGGGCGGCGCACATTTGACCCAGCGTCGTCCGGGTTTGGCTCTTAACTGACTTGCCTAGTTAAATAAAGATTACGATGAACGATGGAGCAACTAGAATTGATGAATTAGAAAATGCAGATAGAATCACTGCTGAGACATAGGCGATAGAAATGAATAGGTCATTTCAGATTGAGCTGACATATGCAGCGTTTACCGTGAAAGCGGATGCGTTCTCAGCCCTCTCCTGTACTCCCTGTTCACCCACGACTGCGTGGCCATGCACGCCTCCAACTCAATCATCAAGTTTGCAGACGACACTACAGTGGTAGGCTTGATTACCAACAACGACGAGACGGCCTACAGGGAGGAGGTGAGGGCCCTCGGAGTGTGGTGTCAGGAAAATAACATCATGCTCAACGTCAACAAAACAAAGGAGATGATCGTGGACTTCAGGAAACAGCAGAGGGAGCACCCCCCTATCCACATCGACGGGACAGTAGTGGAGAAGGTGGAAAGTTTTAAGTTCCTCGACGTACACATCACGGACAAACTGAAATGGTCCACCCACACAGACAGCATGGTGAAGAAGACGCAACAGCGCCTCTTCAACCTCAGGAGGCTGAAGAAATGTGGCTTGTCACCAAAAACACTCACAAACTTTTACAGATGCACAATCGAGAGCATCCTGTCGGGCTGTATCACCACCTGGTACGGCAACTGCTCCGCCCACAACCGTAAGGCTCTCCAGAGGGTAGTGAGGTCTGCACAACGCATCACCGGGGGCAAACTACCTGCCCTCCAGGACACCTACACCACCCGATGTCACAGGAAGACCAAAAAGATCATCAAGGACAACACCCAAGCCACTGCCTGTTCACCCCACTATCATCCAGAAGGCGAGGTCAGTACAGGTGCATCAAGGCAGGGACCGAGAGACTGAAAAACAGCTTCTATCTCAAGGCCATCAGACTGTTAAACAGCCATCACTAACATTGAGTGGCTGCTGCCAACGTACAGACTCAATATCTAGCCACTTTAATAATTAATAATTGGATGTAATAAATGTATCACTAGTCACTTAAACAATGCCACTTTATATAACGTTTACATACCCTACATTACTCATCTCAAATGTATATACTGTACTCTATACCATCTACTGCATCTTGCCTATGTTGTTCGGCCATCGCTCATTCGTATATTTATATGTACATATTCTTAATCATTCCTTTACACTTGTGTGTATAAGGTAGTTGTTGTGAAATTGTTAGATTACTTGTTAGATATTACTGCACGGTCGGAACTAGAAGCACAAGCATTTCGCTACACTCGCATTAACATCTGCTAACCATGTGTATGTGACCAATAAAAATTTGGGAACATTTCCTTTAAATTTCAGTCACGCTGTAAAGCTGAACTTCAGCGATGCGGATTGAATAACCTTAAACCTGTTTCATCATCAGCAGGTAAAGTAGGAGAGTCAGAGTTCAGATGGTCATACTGAACTCCCTTCTATCTCGGGTCACTCAGGCACGCAGCAGTTAGCTTCAAGTGAGGCAACACCTCACGACACAACACCTCTGACCTAAAATCGAAAACTCGTATGACCTACATCTTGTAGGCCTATGTATGCTGTATATGAATATGTGTAGCCTGGCCTATATGATGAGTATTCAGCCCTAGCCCATGTAGTGATTCAGGCGTTCAGAGAGTGAAAACTTCTGTGTTTCAAGCTCTCGCCCAGAGCCTGTTGGCTTGGCATGTGTACATAACCCCTCTGATCAATCAAATATGTGCATAATCTTATCATTAAACATCTATAGTCTTACAATCAAGCTGTTTCCCAAGTTTACTGAGTATATTACACCCTAGCTAAAAGCCTATAGGCCTATCTATAAAAAATTAAGTTCCTCTATAAGTCCTAAATTGTAGTGAGAACATTATGTAATATGTTTAAGGCGTGTTCCATGATTGTGATTCCAAAACCAAAAATGTTTCAGTGCTTAGGAAGTATAATGGTTCGAATACAGCTGTGCTTTCTGTGAACTACAACTCCCTGTTTCACGTTGCATCGTGTCCAGCGGCGGCGACCGGAAATGGCGCCGGAATTGTAGTTCTAACCTCTTCTGTGGTTTGCTTAAACAGTGTACACTAAAGGATACAATTATTTTTTGCCACGGCTTTTGACACCCAACTGTAGATGGAAATGCCATGCTATTCATTTTGTACTATGCCCTTGCATCTAAGGTGTAGGATTAACTTGTTTGCGTTTCTTGCATGTTGAATGTAGGCCCTAAATGCATGTACCCAGAATAATGATTTATTACATGTGCTACTGATCACACCATGGCCTCCTGTCTCCTCTCTCCAGGAAAGTCAATTTATCAGAAGTCTACAAGGCTTTAACTCTATTTTTTTCCCCCTCTGTAGCCTACACACTAAACCCCTGAAGATAGCAACTAAGGATTCTAAATCCATTTTTGGACAGTTAAATGTTGCAGGAGGCAGGCAGGATCAGGTGTAGAAGTTATTTTATTTAAAGATGACAATGGTGATATAGATGTTACGAATGACAATTTTCTTTTAAATAATCTAAATTGATTTTTACAAACTCCACAACTAACAGGTCAATGAAAATATAATACTTTGGATGAATCAAACCTGTCTATTCCATTAGTATACCAGGATCACATCGAACAATTACACAGAAATGCCCACAGATGCTTACATTTTAAACAAAAGGCAGGAATACAATGACATACATTAAAACAGAATGGATATGTTCAATAACCAAGAAACACACAGACAAAGGAAAACCCCAGAAAAATGACAAGAGCTGCTATACAATTACTCTATTACCATCTGACAATAGACCATTACCGAAACCGAAACAAGTTCAGAAACAGCAAAAAGTAAAATGTATTATTGTGTTTGCCTATATGAGTTGAAGCCACTACTGGTGGGGGACCATTGATGGAGGATGCTGTTCTTCCTCTCCACGCCTTTTCTGTCATCAGAAAGGTTCTAAATACTTTTACCAGGGAGATCAATTATATTCATTGATCTAACAATATTGCACTGTTCCAAACTAACTGAGGAAGTACCTATTGATCTGCACAAGCAGACCAACAGCAGTTCCATTGCCACCTTCCTGCTATGCCCTGAAAATAAAAATGGATGCCTGTAAAAAAATAACTGTTCAGTCATCTGAAATTAATTACATACGTTGCAATTGTATGTTGCTGGAGAATTGCAACATATTGCCTCTCAAGTGTGACACTGACATTTCTGACACAATCCCCAATGGTGTCCAGTGTTGTTTCTAAAACATAAAAACATTGACAGATGTGACAACAAATTCTAATCAATACTGAAATTCTATGCTTAGAGAATTGAAACAATGGCGTACCTGTTAGACTGTGCAATATCTGACATTTCCCTTTCAGCCTCTGTTGCAATTTCTGTTTCTTGGGAAAGCCTCTGTGGCAGAGAGTCCACTAAAACAGAACAGGAAATGTTAGGAACATCACTAGTAGAAGGTTGGACTGTCACAGCCGTTGAAAGAACTGGACCAAGGTGCAGCGTGGTGAGTGTACATTTTCTCTTTATTAGAAAAAAACACAGAACAAAACAATAGACACTACAAAACAAACCGTGAAGCTGTAGGCTAAGTGCCATAAACAAAGTCAACTTCCCACAAAGACAGGTGGGAAAAAGGGCTTCCTAAGTATGGTTCTCAATCAGAGACAACGATAGACAGCTGTCCCTGATTGAAAACCCTACCCGGCCAAAACATAGAAATACAAATAATAGAACATAGAATACCCACCCCAACTCACCCCCTATCCAAACCAAAAGAGAGACATAAAAAGGATCTCTAAGGTCAGGGCGTGACATGGACACTTTTTTCTGATAAAAGATAGTTCATTGCATCCACCGTTGAGCCCAGTTTCATAATATGACCATATTTCCTAGTTGCTTGCCGTCGAGTTTTGAAGTGATCACGAAAAAACAGGCCTTATTTTAGGGCGTTTTTCACCCTGCCAGCTCCTATTAGTTCTATTGAGCACTGTGTCACCAACTCACCTTCCGAAAAATCTATTCCCAGATTATTGTTCTACGTCACAATGCCTGCTTCGCTATTGTCGACAATCAGACCTGCTCACATTGTTTATAGTTAAATGTAAACAACAGCAAAAAATCACTCATGGAACTCTGAGGTCGTCACATTGTTTCCTATAGGGGAAATTAAGGCATGTCTGTCTATTTCGCCAAATATCTCGCAATGTGTACATTTAGATTTCTTCAAGTCGGACGCCATTTTAATCATGAGAATCTCCTCTTTCTAATTATGTAAGTCTGGGCAGCGAGCTCGTTTGTCATCAAATGCTAGTGTCACGACTGTCTTCGTCCTCCTCATCTGACGAGGAGAGGCGAGAAGGATCGGAGGACCAATACGCAGCGAGGTAAGTGTTCGTCATTATTTAATGAAAGAAACTGAACACTACAAAAAACAACAAAGTGACAACCGTGAAGCTAAATAACAATAGTGCTGACACTAACACTACACATAGACAATCACCCACAACCCACAACCCACAATACAAAACAGGCTACCTAAATATGGTTCCCAATTAGAGACAACGCAAAACACCTGTCTCTGATTGAGAACCATATCAGGCCAAACACATAGAAATAGACAAACCAGACATACAACATAGAATGCCCACTCAGATCACACCCTGACCAAACAAAACATAAAACATACAAAGCAAACTATGGTCAGGGTGTGACAGTTAGCGCCAAAATACTTTTTTCCCTTGGAACGCTGAGCTCCCCCCATTGTTTTCCAATGGAGAGGCATGCCGGTCTATTTCGCCAAATATTTCCCAATGTGTATATTTAGATTTTTTTACGTCGGGCATCATTTTAAAATCAGGAGAATCTCCTCTTTGTAATTATGTAAGTCTGGGCAGCGAGCTCGTTTCTCATTGATCACTAGACCAGAAATAGTCAGAAGTTTTAATTTTCCCCCTACTTTTTCATTACACAGACATAAGCACAGTTGACACCATCGAGGTGCGGATGTTTACTTTCTACACAAGTAGTTTTTTTACAGATTCGTCCGATGAACAGATTGTAGTGGTAAAATAAAAAGGGATACATTTTTTTATGCCATTTAGGCAAAATTGAATTGTAAGCATCACTCCAGTCAAAACAGGCAAAAGCTTGATTCCATTCATTTGCTATGGGCTTGCGCTAGTGTTCCAGCTTAGCCAAAGTTCTTTTGCCGTTTTTCAGCCTTGGGTGAATTGTGACTCGTTCTATTGTCCAGCCTACAATTCCAAGTGTGTTGCCTGAATACTAACATTGCCTCTGGTGCATCTTTTTCCCATGGTGGAGAAGGGCATCAATCAGGAGGTCAATACAATGGGACAGCAACATCCCTTTGGTGACATTCCCAAAGCACCTCAGATACGACCACAGCCTCTCCATCTGCTCCCCATCTGCCAGTCCAGCACCTTCCACATATCTTGTGTTGAATTTCAGTTAGAAATAAAAGATCATGTAATACCATAGTAAAAGGGTTATTTGGTTAAAACTTATAAAATATGAATAAATACCTACTGATCATATTAATGATCATGTTCAAATACCTGACATGGCAAGTCATGTCCATCAGCAGGGAAAACTGGCACAATGAATTTGGTCCCAAGCTTCAATTCAGGAAAGTTTCTTTAAAAATGATGGACACAATGTAAATGTCAAATAATATTTTGGGTGAAAACTGCTATTCAAATGTTAAAGTAAACGAGATCTTGAATAAAAAAGGTGAATTACTTGCACATGTGGTTGCATCTTACATACAATGTCATACATGAAGATGAGATTGATGTTCTTGCCTCTCATCCCCTCCTCTCGCAGCAGGTACACTGCATTTGACAAACTACTGAAGATATGCATCTTTATTTGCATACTAAATTAACCAAACACTGAAAAAAATAATGAAAAAGAAAAAAAACAACTCATTATTACTGCATTCCACCTTTCACCCTTTTTCATGTTCAGGAAGTGAAGCGGTGCTCATGCTCGCAGGAAACTCCCAACACGCCTGTCTCATCGAATTCCGTTGTTTTGGGTTTGGACCTGATCGCGTTGCCTGCTTCAAATCCCTGACAACCCTACATATTTTTTTAAATATCAAGTACAGTACAGGTATAACGTACTGAGCTGTTGCCTGAAGCAGATCAAACACAGTGGTGCCAGGTTCAGTGCCTAAATAGATGTTGCCTGAGACATCCAATAATATTACATTCAACATACGCAATACCGACACACCATCTCCAACCATAAAACCACTGAGTCAAACAGATGAAGTGGATGGAAAACTGCATAATTTACATTTGAATTAGTAGCAATGTTTGATATCATGAGTTAAAATAATTCTAGATTTCGTTCACATTCCCTTCTAGGGAAGTTGTGCATAAGGTAACAATGCATGTTATCCTTAAAATGCAGTGCATATTACATTCAGGCATTTTGTTACCACTTTACCCCTGTTGGTGGCATGGGCTTACAAATGAATCAATCCACATCAACTTGGTTTGCAAAGTACTTTTCCTCATGTTTTGGTGGCTCATAACTTGATCCAGACAACTTTTTCCAAGGCAAACCGAAAAGCCCATCCACTGCTACCAACACTGTTCAATTGTCCTGTAAAGACATGTCAAATATACTTGGATACAACTTTATAGTTTTTGGACCCCATGAAGAGTAGCTTCTGCTTTGTAACAGATCGTGGGGATCCCAATAAACAAATAAAATGAAAGACTTGAAGTCTGTTAGTCTGTGCAACTTTTTGACAAAAATGTAACAGATGTTTCTAATAGATCATTTGTGTTTATAAAAGAGGGACACATCAGAATTGATATTATGCATTGAAGTGTTTTTTGAGGGTGATTAAACATTTAATTGGCCAAAAAAATAAAACAAACCTTGGGAGAGAGTGGGCACTGGGTTCCATCTGCAGTTTCTGGGGCCAGATGGCGCAACATATCAAGTTCCGGCATGACAGAACTCCTCATAGGCCTCATTTGTCAGGGCAGAATAAGCAGAGTCACTTAAAGGCACTGATGCATTGCTGCATTCCAACAGAGTAGGACATCAACACTCTGATTCATTACTGCATTCCATCAGAGTAGGACATCAACACTCTGATTCATTACTGAATTCCATCAGAGTAGGACATCAACACTTTGATTCATTGCTGCATTCCATCAGAGTAGGACATCAACACTCTGATTCATTACTGAATTCCATCAGAGTAGGACATCAACACTCTGATTAATTACTGAATTCCATCAGAGTAGGACATCAACACTTTGATTCATTGCTGCATTCCATCAGAGTAGGACATCAACACTCTGATTCATTGCTGCATTCAATCAGAGTAGGACATCAACACTCTGATTCATTGCTACATTCCATCAGAGTAGGACATCAACACTCTGATTCATTACTACATTCCATCAGAGTAGGACATCAACACTCTGATTCATTACTACATTCCATCAGAGTAGGACATCAACACTCTGATTCATTACTACATTCCATCAGAGTAGGCCATCAACACTCTGATTCATTACTACATTCCATCAGAGTAGGACATCAACTCTCTGATTCATTACTACATTCCATCAGAGTAGGACATCAACACTCTGATTCATTACTACATTCCATCAGAGTAGGCCATCAACACTCTGATTCATTACTGCATTCCATCAGAGTAGGACATTAACACTCTGATTCATTACTACATTCCATCAGAGTAGGACATCAACTCTCTGATTCATTACTACATTCCATCAGAGTAGGCCATCAACACTCTGATTCATTACTACATTCCATCAGAGTAGGACATCAACTCTCTGATTCATTACTACATTCCATCAGAGTAGGACATCAACTCTCTGATTCATTACTACATTCCATCAGAGTAGGACATCAACACTCTGATTCATTACTACATTCCATCAGAGTAGGACATCAACACTCTGATTCATTACTACATTCCATCAGAGTAGGACATCAACACTCTGATTCATTACTACATTCCATCAGAGTAGGACATCAACTCTCTGATTCATTACTACATTCCATCAGAGTAGGCCATCAACACTCTGATTCATTACTACATTCCATCAGAGTAGGACATCAACTCTCTGATTCATTACTACATTCCATCAGAGTAGGCCATCAACACTCTGATTCATTACTACATTCCATCAGAGTAGGACATCAACACTCTGATTCATTACTACATTCCATCAGAGTAGGACATCAACACTCTGATTCATTACTACATTCCATCAGAGTAGGACATCAACACTCTGATTCATTACTACATTCCATCAGAGTAGGACATCAACTCTCTGATTCATTACTACATTCCATCAGAGTAGGACATCAACACTCTGATTCATTACTACATTCCATCAGAGTAGGACATCAACACTCTGATTCATTACTACATTCCATCAGAGTAGGACATCAACACTCTGATTCATTACTACATTCCATCAGAGTAGGACATCAACTCTCTGATTCATTACTACATTCCATCAGAGTAGGCCATCAACACTCTGATTCATTACTACATTCCATCAGAGTAGGACATCAACTCTCTGATTCATTACTACATTCCATCAGAGTAGGCCATCAACACTCTGATTCATTACTACATTCCATCAGAGTAGGACATCAACACTCTGATTCATTACTACATTCCATCAGAGTAGGACATCAACACTCTGATTCATTACTACATTCCATCAGAGTAGGACATCAACACTCTGATTCATTACTACATTCCATCAGAGTAGGACATCAACACTCAGGCATATGGCCCTTAGTGAAACAGCACTCTCAAGCTGCAGGCTGGTTATCCGCTTGAGTAGTGAGCAGACAACTTCAGTCTGAGGCTGGTGGGGTGTGCAAGGCCAAAGCATGCACCTGACCAATGACACTGCTTCTGGCTCACACTTGCAGAGCTCTACCCGCACATCATGCACTCAGCCTGAAAAATAGTTAGTCATTAAAAGTTCCATTAGAAAGACACAAATAAACTGTTAACAGAATGGAGCAAAAACTACACATTTTCCATTGCAATTATCAATTGTTTTCTTTGACTTATCTGTGATGCGTAACGGCACAATCCGCAGTCGGGATTTCAGTTTCACAATAAGTCGGGGTCAACAACATAGAAAGCTTTGCGTTTCACATACAGTAGTAAACATAATCTCCTGTTTCAGTAGCAAGAGGCAACTTGATATACAAGTATAACACCTGGACAGGACGCTAGTCTATCGCAATGTGTTACCCCAAATCTATCTGTTTAATGCAGAGTGCCAAGTAGAGACGCATTGAGTCCTGCTTTTTATAGTCTCTGGCGGTGCTTCATTTGAGCCGGATACTGCCGGAACCTCTCTCGGCATTATTTATTAATTGTTTCACTGCTCGCTCTTAGACATTCTAATAAAAGCGATCAACATTAAATAAAGTTGCCTCGTTATCTCTCCGGCCTGTGTGGTAATCCTTCTGTGTAATCATCCTATCATGCCACACTGATTTCAGAGCACCCCTTGATTGACCTGGGCAGTCTACAGTATGTCATGGTAAGAGCATGTTTTGTATACTCAGTGAATATCATTCGAAAATGAAAACAAAATTGCCTTGAACTTGTCACGTAAGAACAACATTTTGAAAAACACCAAAAATGTTATGTAGAGAAAGGTTTTTGTTTACTGTTAGATATTATTAAACAAATGTCATCAAATACACTCAGAAGTCTACTGTGGTAGAGTGATCACTTATGGCCAACTCTCCGCCCTCAGTGCCATTAGAAAGCAAACGGAAGGGTCCTTTCAAATTGACCATCCTTAAGCGGAAGAGTATTGGTTAAGAGGTTTCAATGATTTAGCCATGGCTAAAAAGCATGACCTGGGGAAAATAAGTAAGTTGTGGGTGAAAATATGTATCAGATAGACAGAGACAGATAGAGACAGAGATAGAGAGCAAATACAATTAGTTGATCAGTTTAAGTGTAACTGCAAATAGTACAAATGCTTGTTTTTAAGGTGATGACAGTGATCCTTTGTGGGAGAAACCTCTGCGAAGGCCTCTGACAATGACCATTTAACTAAACTTATGTTTGAGAAATTAGTTTATTTGTTAATTGAGCACATGATCAAACATTGCAAATGATAATTACACGCCAGATCTCCATGTAGTGGACAATGTTTTTGTTTTTATGGGTAGCCACCACACATTCAAGAGCAAAATATTGTCTCAGCCCCACAGTCAGTGAACCGCCATATTATCTCTGTCTTGATCCCACACACAGAGCAGATGGATTTTACTGGGGGGGCCATGTTCTCCACAAGGATTTTGTGCAGCTTTTCCCTCATCTCTCTCCATGCAGCCACTGTTTCCCCTTTTCTCCTCGGAGCACTGGTAGTCTGGGTATCACTCGTAGCCGGACGTAGTCCTCTCTTTGGGCCTGAGGAGGTTCAAAGCTGGAGGTACAGCATTGAGGGACAATGGGCCTCTTTTGCCTCAGAGTCTTGCCTCTCAATGGAATTTCCTTTCCCACAATACATTTGGGCGTTGTTGCATAATTCTGAAACAAAGACAGTTATGAAGAATCAGATAAAATACGTATAGTTGGTCACAAACTCAAGGAAAGCAAGAAGCCAGCAAATCTGTCCACTTTAAAATAATACTTTCAAAAGGTATTCACCATATGTCTCTGATGTTTCACAAATCATTTGATAAGGATTATGCAACATTTAGGGCAGGGATCATCAACTAGATTCAGCCACGGGCTAATTTTTTCTGAAGCGAATGTTCATGGGGCTGGAACAAAATAAAACGTTAAAACGGGTGGCCTGACTCTCTGTGGTCATTCATAATAAAACGTTAAAACGGGTGGCCTGACTCTCTGTGATCATTCATAATGAAACGTTAAAACGGGTGGCCTGACTCTCTGTGGTCATTCAATATAAAACGTTAAAACGGGTGGCCTGACTCTCTGTGGTCATTCATAATAAAATGTTAAAATGGGTGGCCTCACTCTCTGTGGTCATTCATAATAAAACGTTAAAATTGGTGGCCTCAGTGCTAGCTGTGCCACCAGAGACTCTGGGTTCGAGCCCAGGCTCTGTCGCAGCCGGCCGCGACCGGGAGGTCCATGGGGCGACGCACAATTGGCCCAGCGTCGTCCGGGTTAGGGAGGGTTTGGCCGGCAGGGATATCCTTGTCTCATCGCACACTAGCGACTCCTGTGGCGGGCCGGGCGCAGTGCATGCTGACATGATCGCCAGGTGTACAGTGTTTCCTCCGACACATTGGTGCAGCTGGCTTCCGGGTTGGATGTGCATTGTGTCAAGAAGCAGTGGTTGGGTTATGTTTCGGAGGACGCATGGCTCTCGACCTTCGCCTCTCCTGAGTCCGTATGGGAGTTGCAGTGATGAGACAAGACTGTAACTACTACCAATTGGATACCACGAAATTGGGGTGAACAAAATGGGTGGCCTGACTCTCTGTGTTCATTCAAAATCCCTAAATTCCCAACCTGACCACATTCCATCATGGGCACCTAATCATCCCCCTCATTCCTAATTGGCAGATATCACTCCTCACCTCTCCACCTGATAGTGTGGTAAGCGTTCTGGTCAGGTGATACACATTGATGGTGGATGAGGTGAGTTTCCCCCGACTATGTAAAGCGCTTTGAGGACCTCAGTTGGTAGAAAAGCGCTACTTAAATCCAATCAATTATTATTTATTATTATTATTTGTATATGATCACATACAGTATGTCTCTGTATTATGAATGGGAATATTTGTGAACAGATTTCCAAAATTAACATCACTTGGAGCTGATTTCCTGGTGTTTTAACACTCTTTTATGTCCGAAAATGAAAATTCAACTGGTGTTTTAACACTCGTTCGTATATGTCCGACAATGAAAATTCAACAACAACAAACAACGTCTTGGTCCCATGTTTCATGAGCTGAAATAAAATATCCCATACGCACAAAAAGCATATTTCTCAACAACAAAAAATGGCACCATTTTTTTTACATACCTGTTAGTGAGCATTTCTCATTTGCCAAGATAATCCATCCACATGACAGTTTTGAGGGAGCTTGCAATTGGAATGCTGACCGCAGGAATGTTCACCAGAGCTGTTGCCAGAGAATTTACGTTGTTTTAGAGAATTTGGCAGTACGTCCAACAAGCCTCATAACAGCAGACCACGTGTAACCACGCCAACTCAGGACCTCCACATCCGGCTTCTTCATTTTTGTTCAGAATATACAGTTTTGTATTTTTTATTTATTTTTGCTCAGAAAACTTGGGGGGCCAAATAAAACCACCTTGGATTCAGCGCATCCAGTAGGTGGCAGTAACACATCTGTTTGGGTTGTAGTCCGCTATAAAACCTCACTGGAAGAAGAAGAAAAACCAAGCGAAAGCAAAAAGGGACTTACTAGTAAGTGAATCTGTGCAATAGAAACTCTTGTTTTCGTTGCAAAACCCCCCAATAATAAACACATCCCAAATCCCCTTACCCCATGTAGCCAAGACAGCAAATGGAAGCCTAGTAATGCCAGTTGTTGGGGGGGAGCTAACACAAGCTTGCTCTATGCTGCTAATAGTGAGAAAGGACAACTTCCCGAAAAACCCACAAATTTGAACTTTGGCCTTCTATGACGAACATACGCACTCAGTCTCAGTTGAAATGGTAAAAAATCATAATTGAAAGGGTCGCGTATAACACAGTACACAGTGTGGTTCTGAATCACCATTCAAAGGTAACACATACCTTTTTTAATTTTACCCCCTTTTTTTCTCCCCAATTTCGTGGTATTCAATTGGTAGTTACAGTCTTGTCTCATCGCTGCAACTCCCCTATGGGTTCGAGAGCCGTGTGTCCTCCGAAACACAACCCAACCAAGCCGCACTGCCTCTTGACACAATAGCCACTTAACCCGGAAGCCAGCCGCACCAATGTGTCGGAGGAAACACCGTACACCTGGCAACCGTGTCAGCGTGCACTGCACCCGGCCCGCCACAGGAGTCGCTAGTGTGTGATGGGACAAGGATATCCCTGACAATT
Organism: Salvelinus alpinus; assembly: GCF_045679555.1. Lineage (NCBI taxonomy): Eukaryota > Metazoa > Chordata > Actinopteri > Salmoniformes > Salmonidae > Salvelinus > Salvelinus alpinus. The sequence continues at coordinate 10,352,230 of NC_092111.1, forward strand.
CCTGACATTTAATCCAAGTAAAAATTCCCTATCTTACGTTTTTCACCCGTTTACGTTTTTCACATTTTGTTACATTAATCCCTTATCATAAAATGTATTTTTTTTAAAATCCCCTCATCAATCTACCCATAATACCCCATAATGACAAAGCAAAAACAGGTTTTTAGATTGTTTTTGGCAAAAAAACAAACATTTCCATTAGTATTTAGACCCTTTACTCAGTACTTTGTTGAAGCACCATTGGCAGCGATTACAGACTCGACTCTTCTTGGGTATGACGCTACAAGCGTGGCACTCCTGTATTTGGGGAGTTTCTCTCATTCTTCTCTGCAAATCCTCTCAAACTCTGTCAGGTTGGATGGGGAGCGTCGCTGCACAGCTATTTTCAGGTCTCTCCAGAGATGTTCGTTCGGGTTCAAGTCTGGGCTCTGGCTGTGCCACACAAAGACATTCAGAGACTTGTCCCGAAGCCACTCCTGCGTTATCTTGGCTGTGTGCTAAGGAGTCTTTGTCCTGTTAGAAGGTGAACCTTCGCCCCAGTCTGAGGTCCTGAGCGCTCTGGAGCAGGTTTTCATCAAGGATCTGTCTGTACTCCGTTCATCTTTCCCTCGATCCTGACTAGTGTCCCAGTCCCTGCCGCTGAAAAACATCCCCACGGCATGATGCTGCTACTACCATGCTTCCCTGTAGGGATGGTGCCAGGTTTCCTCCAGACGTGACGCTTGGCATTCAGGCCAAAGAGTTCAATATTTAATCAGACCAGAGATGTGTGTCATGTGCCTTTTACTGAGGAGTGGCCATAAAAGCTTGATTGGTGGAGTGCTGTAGAGATGGTTGTCCTTCTGGAAGGTTCTCTAATCTCCACAGATGAACTCTGGAGCTCTGTCAGAGTGACCATCGGGTTCTTGGTCACCTCCTTGACCAAAGTCCTTCTCCCCATATTGCTCAGTTTGGCAGGGCGCCCAGCTCTAGGAAGAGTCTTGGTGGTTCCAAACTTCTTCCATTTAAGAACGATGGAGGCCAAGGTGTTCTTGGGAACCTTCAATGCTGCAGAAATGTTGTGGTACCTTTCACCAGACCTGTGCCTCGACACAATCCTGTCTCAGAGCTCTACGGACAATTCCTTTGACCTCATGGCTTGGTTTTTGCTCTGACATACACTGTCAACTGTGGGACCTTATATAGACAGGAGTGTGACTTTCCAAATCATGTCCAATCAATTGAATTTGGACTCCAATCAAGTTGTAGAAACATCTCAAGGATGATCAATGGAAACAGGATGCACCTGAGCTCAATTTCGAGTCTCATAGCAAATGGCCCTAATACTTATGTAAATAAGGTATTTCTGTTTATTTAGTTTGAATAGATTTGCTAAAATGTAAAAAAATCAGTTTTTCCTTTGTCATTATGGGGTATTGTGTGTAGATTGATGAGGATTTTTTATTTTATTTAATCCATTTTAAAATAAGGCTGTAACGTAACAACATTTGGAAAAAGTCAAGGGTAATCTTTGATCATATTTTCACATTTTCTCTCCCCAATGAAAATGTGTTCTGGAATTCTTGCCCACTCTCAGTGTGTTCTGGTATGTGCGTGACGGGAATAACCAAAGCGAGTTCAGTTTGTGAATGGAAAGTCCCTGAAAAGAGTCAAAAACCAGCCGCCGCATAGGCTACAGTGAAGGATAAACGATGCCACAGTGCCATCTATATGTAGACTGTAACTCTCCTCACTACTGTTTCAAAGAAATCACATGATCACTTTTGGGTATCTGTCGGTCTGGGGTAAAGATTCCTCTAGGAACAGATATGGGATCAGCTTCCCCTCGTCCATTCCAATACTTAACCATTAGTAGGAAAAATGCAAATCTGACCCAAGATCAGCGTTTTAGGGCAACTTCACCCTACTCCGTCTCGACATCAAAGTAAAAATTGCCTCACCACAAATCTTGGATCAGATTACCTTATTCCTTCTTGCCATCTTGTTTCTCTGCATTCTGCAAACAATCATGCAACTCTGTGACATTCTAATTCAGGAAGAATGAAAAACAAGCTATTTAATTTTATATTTAAAGGGTAGCAGATTTCACCTGTTGACTGGAAATAGAAGACAGGTAGGGGCTAACTCTTTCATAAAATAATGACCCATCATGTATTAATTCATGCCACTGTACCGAAATCCATGTGACGTTCGTAATTTCGAACAGAAGCAGCCAGCCAGGTATAAACTCTAATGGTGTGCATGTCCCCTGATTCCAGTTTCAAAGAAATCGAGTGATCTTGACAACTCTGGGGCACGTTTGAAATTAACGTCAGTGTTGGTGCACCATCTAGTGTTGAGTGTGCATTTTGCAATGCGTTGACGTCGTCGTATTTCTTTGCGCGGCAAATCATGTTGTGCACGAAGCTCTCTGAGTTTGTAAAACAGTATATTTTTCACAACATGTTTATGCAATTTGTGCCTCATAAAATCAGTGTATTGACTTAACCTAATATTGGACACCGTGATGGTATATCATTATCTATGCCTCGTCTAGCTATGCAAATGTCGGTCTGAAAAATGAAAGTGAAAGCAGTTTCTGCAGGCCACAGGGGAAGGCCGAAGAAAACATAATATTTCTCCATGCGTTAACAACTCCAAACTACACCAGAACAGTCGATAACAAACAGTCGATAACACTGTCGAAGACAACCATGGACAATATTTCAACAATTTACAAGCTATCGTTTCTCGCCTTTACTTGCTTCATACACGGTAAAATGGTCGACTTTTTCTTACTGTATTTCCTTTCAACTCTCCGGCATTTGTGCTGTAGTTTAAAAAATATATATATATTGAAGAATATTGAACATGACTTAATATATGATACAATTTGAAACAACTGCTGCTACCGTATCTACTTAATCTGTATTGATCTGTGATACTTTGTTACTTTGTAGCTTGTATATGCATTGCACTTGGCTGATTAATTTAGATCATTGTGTGAAATGACAAGCACACATAAACAGCCTTACAGCAAATATGTATTCATACGAATGCAATTGTTTTTTAAATTGATTACAGTTCAATAATAGAGATTTACAGTAATAGGGACTTACAATATTTTGGTTTTCACTGTCTGAATACTAAGCATCTCCATTTGCTCTTTTGATTGCCTTTTCATATCTATTCTTACCAAGCTAATCTACAGTAGTTTATCTTCTCACCTATCCACATTGATGGTCTCACATATTCACACAACTTTCTCATCCTTCTCTCTTCCAGTCTATGGGACAAGCTGTCCAGTTCTGGAGTGCTGGTTTGTCCAGGAGAAACCAGGTCGAGGTGGTGGATTCCCTGCTGCAATGATTCAGGAGAAGTCACTACTGTATATCAATACAGACTCAGAAACCAAGTCACAGCAGGGACCATCTGCAGACATTAACCATGATAGAGTCTACTACATCACTGGTCAGTACTTATTATTATACATTATATAGGACAATCTCTTTAGAAATGATGTAGGATTTGAATGACAAACCAGTCGCTGTTAAAGGTGCACTCAGTCAGTTTGGTAAAAAAAAAAAAAGTTATTTCATTGAAAGGATAACTTCTATAGACAAATCTCCCTCTCTCTCATCAGACCCAGCAGCCATCCTCTGCAGTTCCTCTCTGCACCCACCAGAGGGCTCAGTCCATAAACCACAGTGTGAGATAAACCCCTTCATGCCCCAGCCCTCCACCGTTCAATGGGCAGTCCCGCTCACTGACTCTGCCCACAGTCCTATCTACCTGCAAGCTGACTGGTACTCTGCAGCCTTGCAGGGCCTTGACGGACAGCTGGGCCTGTCCAGTGTCATGCGTGCTCCCACGGCAACCAAGGAACCCACTGGTAAAGAGCCCTATGATTGAAAAACAATTACATTCTTCTTGAGCAAGGGTTGTTAAAGTCAGATTGTTGTATTTAACCATTACAAGTGTTAAAGATGGACTTCTAATCAAAATTGTATACAGTTACCAACACAACAGTGATAATGACTTATTATTAACCGGGGCTCCCGAGTGGCGCAGCGGTCTAAGTCACTGCATCGCTAGTGCTAGAGGCGTCACTACAGACACTCTGGTTTGAATCCAGGCCGTGATTAGGAGTCCCATAGGGCGGCGCTCAATTGGCCCTGTTGTAGGCCGTCATTGTACATAAGAATTTTAGGCCGTCATTGTACATAAGAATTTGTTCTTAACTAATTGAAATGAATTTGTCATATGCCATGAAGAAGTATATAATCCGGTGATGTTTATTACTACGCAATGTCACAGATAAAGTAGTGTGAAAGTTTAATGTCTCTCTCCTACCCCTCTCTCTCCCAGTGGTGCTCAGTGTGTCCAGTCGAACCCCCTTGGTCCGTTCCAGACTCGGGGAACCGGTGGTTCTAGACTGTGGGTTCTGGATGGAGGCCACTTCTCCTCTCTCTGGCTCTGGCTTCGCCGTGGAGTGGCGCTACCAGTTCAGGGGCGATGGACGTCTGGTCCTGGCCTACGACGGAAAGACTGACCGATTTGCCGAGACCAAGGAAAAGGGAGCGGGGCTAGACTTCATGGCTCTGCACGAGACAGGAAATGCATCACTGATCCTGCAGGAAGCTGAAGTGCGCCACACAGGAACCTACATCTGCACGGTGTACTTGCCATATCTCCTGGCTCAGGTGGCAGTGGAGCTGGAGATTGTAGGTGAGGAGAGATGAATACGCTTGATTAGTCTGCCAATACTAAAGCGTTGCAATGTGTAGAATCTCAACCACTATGTATTTACATGTATAGTATAGTCACTGTAATAACTACTGTAACTTTATATACAGTACATTCTTATAATGGTATGTCATGGTCAACTAAATAGCATTAGAAAACATGCCATATATGTGTATCTTACCTCATTCTCTCACTCCTATTTCTTACCTCATTCTCTCACTCCTATTTCTCCCTCTATCTCTCCCAGAGCCTCCGTCCCTCTCCATCTTCCCCTCCCCGCTCCCTCTCTCCGTGCCCGGCCAGGTGGTGAAGGTGCAATGCGAGGCGTCAGGATTCTTCCCCCTCTCCCTGGAGTTCCACTGGGAGTTAACAGGGCCTGACGGTAAGGTCAGGCCCCTGGGTCAAGGCAGCGTGACAGGCCACAGGCAGGGCCCAGACAACACCTACAGCCAGACCACCCGTCTGGAGTTAGACTCAGCCAAGCTGGACCTTGGCCGTGGAGGGGAGGTCACCTGTGTGGCCGTCCATCCTGGAGGCACCCGGCGGGCCAGCGTCACCCTCAATGTCATCGGTGAGAGATAATTTAATAGAGCTGCATTGAGTTGATGGATGTTGCCCCTGGGTTCACTGATTCAGAGCCTGATATTTGTATCCCTGTAAAGGTAAAGGTTAGAATTGGGGTAAGGGAATCTGTGGTTAGGGGCAATTTCTACCTCAAACAATGTTCTTTACATTCCATACATGGGTCCATAAAGCAATAAGGCCCTATGGGGTGTGGTATATGGCCAATATACCACGGCTAAGGGCTGTTCTTAAGCACGACACAATGCAGAGTGCCTGGACACTGCCCTTAGCCGTGGTACATTGGCCATATACCATAAACCCTAGAGGTGCCATATTGCTAATATAAACTGGTTACCAACAAAATAAAAATAAATGTTTTGTCATACCCGTGGTATACGGTACTGATATACCACGGCTGTCAGCCAATCAGCATTCAGGGCTTGAACAGCCCAGGTTATAATTTCTGATATGCAGTTACTTTGATCTGAAAAGTCAAATACATTTGACTTGACACAACACAACTTATCCTGAGTATGTCTTAAATTTACTCTCTATCTCTTCATCCCAATCAGGTGTTAATGGTCCCTCCATTGAAGACTCCATGGCGATGGTTGCCGTGGCCCTGGGGCTCTATGGTTTGATCAAGATCGTCTCCTGGACATTTAGCTCTGGTAACTACAATCAGTTTGAACTAAGATACACAAAAAACAATGTTGAAGCCGTGAAGCTACAGTGTGAATTTGGATCTTGCGAATTCATTTGGATCTTGTGTGTCAATCTAATGCTTGACCTTTTCTTGCCTTTATAGGGTCCGATGATACTAACTCACAAGAGAAGGTAATTTCGCTTTCGTAAATGTCATCAGACATATTTTGTAGTTAAGTGTAACTACTATGTGTCTATGTATATTTCCCAGCTAACACTGTCTTGCCCAAATTTGTTTTATCTCAAGCTGTATCCCTCTAGTTAAAACTCCAGCCCCTGGATTATCAATCAATCAAATGTATTTACTATGGATTACTATGTAATATGATGACATTATCTGTTATGTATTAGTGAGTTTTGAATTAGGCCCTTGGATTTCTCCCATTGTCTGTTTTGTTAGTTTACACACGTTGGGCTCATCCTTATCCTCTCAATTACAGAAAGTGAAGTAAATGTGGAAACACCTGGGATTCCCAGGTGAGTGTGTAATGGAACCAACAAAGCTGGAATTTCAGGAATAAAAGTGCACCGTTTGTGGAAGGTTGTGGAAGGTGGTACATGGAAAGAAGATATTGAGTTTCTGACAGCAGTTGACAATGGTTGATCTAACAAGTGGTCGGGGAATAAAAATATTTGAATAGGTGACTGATTTAAATATTGACTGATTTAAATACGGTTATACAACTGTGAATTCCTCTCTAGAAGAACTCAAGAGACTTGTGCACATGAGCGTATGTACATATGGATATAGATAATTGTGTGTTGTGTTATTAGTGGTTCTATTGGGTTAATTGACCCAGGAATTAAAGATTGAACCCTGTCATTATTTGCTTTTCTATTGATTCTGAAGGTGAATATAAGACAAAATCCTTTCAATTGGAATTAGTAATTCCCTGGAAGTGTGTTTATATATTGTTTTCATTTTGTTTGTTTTGGGTTATATTTAATTTTATCTTGCCTTCTATAGACGGTATATAGGCTATAGTGATTTTTTGTTTTTTGCTATTGATGTTCCTACCACCACATCAGAATTGTTAGATTAGTGTATTTGCCACCAATGAGCAACAGCTTTGAGCAAATGAGGACTATTTGTGATGGGATGTAATAAATTCTTAATCTTCAAAGCAGTTTCCCCGTTGTTGAATGTGTGTTATTTGTCATGTGATAAGTAGATAAGAAGTATTTATCATAAGAAAATCCTAGGATCTTTTGATTAGGGGTGCTTCTACTTCCACACAACTTGACTCAAGGATGTGAATACTTGATGTTTTCCTTGGTCATAACCTAGCTGACTAAACTCAACTCCACGATTTAGAATGGAGTTGAGCGGCGACGAGTGTGTGCATCAAGTTTCAGTCAGTGGATTCTTGTAAAAATGTACATTCTTTAATGCCTACCCTGTACATGTTTGTCCTGTGTCACTGTGTTCTTTTTTGTGTGTGCTGTAATCCATCGTTTTTGATAAAAGTACCGTTTTATGTGATGTCTGTCAAACTGCACCCGTATCCACTGTTTTTCAATGGAGTAGGAAGTTACTTTATGCACTACCACTCCATACTCTTATATATATATATTATTTACTGCTTACTGTGTTTCTGTGCTTTTCATGATTGTAATAGATTGTAAAAATGCATTATAGCCTATGCCTCCCCAGCCAAAACAAAATAATCTAGTTCAATGACTGGTTGCTCCTTCTCTGTTAAAACAATGGCACCCTTGGCAGAGGTCGCGTAAAACACTCCTTTTTTTCATCACCAAAATAAAAAAAAACGCTGATACACAGAACGAACACAGTCACAAGGTAGGCATTAAAGAATGGACATTTTTTACAAGTATAGACTGACAAGTGTAGTCAGCCCAAACTCGTCGCTGCTGGAGTTGAGTTATTGGCCTAGTTTTAACCATATGGTTGTACTCTCAGTTGCAAGGAGCGCAACTGTATTCGCCTAATCACTTACTCCAAATGAAAGACACATATTTTTTATGTTAATGCTATCAATATTTATCGTATGAGCCTCAGAAACACAAAATAACGAATTGGTTTAGGTAAATGCACTATGCAGAAATCGCTCCGCCATTTCATGGTTGCTAAAATTCTAATAGTTTCAGTTTTTGTGATTAAACAAGCAAGTATAATGTAGAAAATCATTTTACCATCTATTCTTAAACCGTTGTGAAATATATTTACCATAACAAAAAATATTGTATTTTCAGCTGTTTGAAGCTGGTGTACAAAACCGAAAGTAAAACACAAAAAAACTTAAGAACGAGAAGCATAGAAATAGCGCACATAGAACAGATCTAGCACTTCTTAAACTTGCTTTCAATGAAGAATGACAGATCCATAACACACATTTATATGTGAATTTGGTCGGGTCGACCAAAAAGTGACATATACAGCTTTAAACAAGCTGACGGGCAAATGTAGACAATTTGGACAAAACACCTGACATGTGAAACTAGAGTAAAGTGAATAGCCAATGATCGACGATGTTACTGAGCGACAACCAACCAACAACCAATGGTAGGCTTGAATGTTCCCGAGCTCTTCGGGGCGAGACATTTCGGTATCAAGCGGGTAAGTTGACTATCATTGTTTTGTCCATAGCTAACTGTCTAACCACGGTCTTAAAATAGTAGCTATATTATATACATCTGCATTTCATACATAAAGCTAGTAAAAGTATTTGTTTACATGTTGTCTTTGTCATACCCCTACCATTTTACCCGGAGAGATTGGCGCTTTCCTGAGCAGCCAGCTAACATTAGCTTGTTGCTAACTGAGGTTAGCTAGCTAGCCAGCCAACAAGGAAACAACAAACACAGCAGTGGTGTTTGGAGTGTTTTTGCAGTAAACAATCTAGTAAATGTGTTGTTTTTTACCTGACAGAAGTTTCGACCAGCTCAAATATTGTTTAATCAAAAAAATACTTAGTAAATGAACTAGTTAGCAAGAGTCCCAGACGTTAGCTTAGCATGCTAGCTCACGTTACTGTCTGAACTGGCGGTCAGTGTCTGTTTTCGTTGTAGATAAGCCTACAAAATATTAACAATGTTTGTTGTTATAACATTTGTTTTAAATCGTGCTGGTGAAAAGGGACAGGGTGGAGTTTACAATGGATAATAGGTAGCAGTGGTGTTTGTACCTGATACTGTGTAATTTTCGTATTGTAAAAATGGTTGACCATAAATATGATAAAACTTTGAAAGGCATAATCATTGTATTGGATAGACTCACTAAACCAGATTGCATGACAGTGGTATGTTAATTTTGAATTTGCCCAAGGCATCATTTTGACACTGTTGTTTTTGCCTTCCCTCAGCAAAGAATAGTCCCTATCTGATGGCGGTTGCCTCAGCAGCAGTGATGGACAGCATTGTAATCCTTGATGATGATGATGATGAGGAAGAGGAGAGGCCTCAACCCTCTTCCTCCACCTCCTCTAAACCCTCAGCCAATCATCGTACTCCCCCCAAAATCCAACAGCCCGCTCCTACTCACATCACCCAATCTCCTTTTGCCACAGTGAAGAAAGAAAGCCATGTTCTTAAAGCAGAGAACCAGAAGCTATTTACTGAGGTAAGAGGGTACATGGATGGATGGTGGAGATGTTTGGTGCAGTCACATTACAAATATGTCAGTGGAGCTGCAACACTGGAAAGCACAACTACGGCTGTGGCTTTGAGTCTTTGCAGGCTATTAGTCCATCGCGATCATGTCAGATCATGGAAATCATAACGAATTTGTGCGTGACCCTTTCGAATTTGGGCCATCCCACATCACTCTTAATCAGTGTTTTTCAAATCCCATAGTTTTGCAGGCTTTGCTCCATCCCAGCACTAACACACCTGATTATAACTAACCTTTAAGCCCATGTATTGAGCAGGTACAAAAGTCTGCACCAACCCTCTGTCCCCCCCAGTGGAAAGATTGAAGAACATTCTTCTAAACCCTTCTCCCTCGTTCACTCCCCTCCTTCGCTTTGTTCAGTTTGTAGAGTACTGCTCGGCCCACACACAGGACTGCCCCGAAGTCATGACCTTCCTGCACGCCAAGCACTCCAAGGCCTCGCCGAGCTTCCTGGCCTCGGTGGAGTTCCGCAACACGCTGGGCCGCTGCCTGACGCGCGCCCAGGCCCGCCGCACCAAGACCTTTGTCTACATCAACGAGCTGTGCACCGTCCTCAAACAGCACTCGGACAAGAGGAGGCAGACTGTCGTGAAGGTGGAGCCTACCGCCGCGGAGAAGAAGGAGATGAAAGAGGAGAGGGAAGAGGAGGCACAGACAGAGGAGCTACCGTCTACCTCGGGGCAGCAGGAAGAGGAGGAGAAGAAGACGAAGAAGGCTTCCCGGAGACAGGTCAGCAGCACCAAGAATGGACAGAGTCCATGACTTCTCTATAGCTTTATTCCTCTTCTGCCCAAAGTGTGCACTTGGTCAACCCTCAAGGGTTTAAAAGCATTGATTTGGTGTAGATTACCGTAATGTTTTGCATCTGATAGTTCATCATAAGGAGCAATGTGCCAGGCATATCTTCATATCTCGCTCTCTCTCTCTCGCTCTCTCAGATTGCGTACCTGGAGAACCTGCTGAAGATGTACAATGATGAGATCCGGCGGCTGCAGGAGAGGGAGCTGAGTGTCAACGAGCTAGAAGAGGAGGACTCCAGCTACATCCAGGAGCACAAGCTCAAACGCAAGGTCAGATCACCGAGGCCTATTGGTTCCAATGGCTCAGTTGGTTTGAGTGTGACGCTTGTAACGCCAGAGCTGTGGGTTTGATTCCTGCTTGAGCCACATACTAAATGTGTTAACTGTACATGACTTTGATAGATAGAAGCCACTGAAGTCCTCTCTCTCCTCTCAGATGATGAAGATCTATGATAAGCTCTGTGAGCTGAAGGGCTGCAGCAGTCTGACAGGCAGAGTGATCGAGCAGAGGATCCAATACAAAGGGACACGCTACCCTGAGGTCAACAGAAAGGTAACCAACACATTGTTTATTGACAACCCAATGCTTTTTGACCACTGCTTATTTATGTTATATAGACTATGGATGAAAATGAGATTTAAAACTAACCCCAGTATGAGATCAAATCGAGGAATAAGAATAAATGGGTAATAAATGCATGAAAACAATAACCATTCAAATTTTATTGGTCGCATGCAGATGTTATTGCGGGTGTAGCGAAATGCTTGTGTTCCTAGCAATTGATTTGGCTGTCCTTAGTGTTTGCTCATGGCGATACAGTACACTGACCCCTCCTCCTCCTGCTCTCCCCACCCGCAGATTGAGCGTTTCATCAACAGTCCCGAGGCCCAGCTGAATCCCCCCGACTACACAGACATCCTGCAACATATCCGCCGGGCCAACGAGCGCCACGGCCTCAACCTCAGCAAGAAGCAGCTGACCCAGATCGCCCAGGACGCCTTCCGCGAGACCGGCAACCGCCTGCAGGAGAGGCGCCACCTCGACATGGTCTACAACTTCGGCTCGCACCTCACAGACCTCTACAAGCCCGGTAAGAGAGCGTAATACACACACCTCTACAAGCCTGGTAAGAGAGCGTAATACACACACCTCTACAAGCCCGGTAAGAGAGCGTAATACACACACCTCTATAAGCCTGGTAAGAGAGCGTAATACACACACCTCTACAAGCCCGGTAAGAGAGCGTAATACACACACCTCTACTAGCCTGGTAAGAGAGCGTAATACACACACCTCTACAAGCCCGGTAAGAGAGCGTAATACACACACCTCTACAAGCCTGGTAAGAGAGTGTAATACACAGACCTCTACAAGCCCGGTAAGAGAGCGTAATACACACACCTCTACAAGCCTGGTAAGAGAGCGTAATACACAGACCTCTACAAGCCCGGTAAGAGAGCGTAATACACACACCTCTACAAGCCTGGTAAGAGAGCGTAATACACAGACCTCTACAAGCCCGGTAAGAGAGCGTAATACACACACCTCTACAAGCCTGGTAAGAGAGCGTAATACACAGACCTCTACAAGCCCGGTAAGAGAGCGTAATACACACACCTCTACAAGCCTGGTAAGAGAGCGTAATACACACACCTCTACAAGCCTGGTAAGAGAGCGTAATACACACACCTCTACAAGCCCGGTAAGAGAGCGTAATACACACACCTCTACAAGCCCGGTAAGAGAGCGTAATACACACACCTCTACAAGCCTGGTAAGAGAGCGTAATACACAGACCTCTACAAGCCTGGTAAGAGAGCGTAATACACACACCTCTACAAGCCTGGTAAGAGAGCGTAATACACACACCTCTACATTCCTGGTAAGAGAGCGTAATACACACACCTCTACAAGCCTGGTAAGAGAGCGTAATACACACACCTCTACAAGCCCGGTAAGAGAGCGTAATACACACACCTCTACAAGCCCGGTAAGAGAGCGTAATACACACACCTCTACATTCCTGGTAAGAGAGCGTAATACACACACCTCTACATTCCTGGTAAGAGAGCGTAATACACAGACCTCTACAAGCCTGGTAAGAGAGCGTAATACACACACCTCTACATTCCTGGTAAGAGAGCGTAATACACAGACCTCTACAAGCCTGGTAAGAGAGCGTAATACACAGACCTCTACAAGCCTGGTAAGAGAGCGTAATACACACACCTCTACATTCCTGGTAAGAGAGCGTAATACACAGACCTCTACAAGCCCGGTAAGAGAGCGTAATACACACACCTCTACAAGCCCGGTAAGAGAGCGTAATACACACACCTCTACAAGCCTGGTAAGAGAGCGTAATACACAGACCTCTACAAGCCTGGTAAGAGAGCGTAATACACACACCTCTACAAGCCTGGTAAGAGAGCGTAATACACACACCTCTACATTCCTGGTAAGAGAGCGTAATACACACACCTCTACAAGCCTGGTAAGAGAGCGTAATACACACACCTCTACAAGCCCGGTAAGAGAGCGTAATACACACACCTCTACAAGCCCGGTAAGAGAGCGTAATACACACACCTCTACATTCCTGGTAAGAGAGCGTAATACACACACCTCTACATTCCTGGTAAGAGAGCGTAATACACAGACCTCTACAAGCCTGGTAAGAGAGCGTAATACACACACCTCTACATTCCTGGTAAGAGAGCGTAATACACAGACCTCTACAAGCCTGGTAAGAGAGCGTAATACACAGACCTCTACAAGCCTGGTAAGAGAGCGTAATACACACACCTCTACATTCCTGGTAAGAGAGCGTAATACACAGACCTCTACAAGCCTGGTAAGAGAGCGTAATACACACACCTCTACATTCCTGGTAAGAGAGCGTAATACACAGACCTCTACAAGCCTGGTAAGAGAGCGTAATACACACACCTCTACAAGCCCGGTAAGAGAGCGTAATACACACACCTCTACAAGCCCGGTAAGAGAGCGTAATACACACACCTCTACATTCCTGGTAAGAGAGCGTAATACACACACCTCTACATTCCTGGTAAGAGAGCGTAATACACAGACCTCTACAAGCCTGGTAAGAGAGCGTAATACACACACCTCTACATTCCTGGTAAGAGAGCGTAATACACAGACCTCTACAAGCCTGGTAAGAGAGCGTAATACACACACCTCTACAAGCCTGGTAAGAGAGCGTAATACACACACCTCTACAAGCCCGGTAAGAGAGCGTAATACACACACCTCTATAAGCCTGGTAAGAGAGCGTAATACACACACCTCTACAAGCCCGGTAAGAGAGCGTAATACACACACCTCTACAAGCCTGGTAAGAGAGCGTAATACACAGACCTCTACAAGCCCGGTAAGAGAGCGTAATACACACACCTCTACAAGCCTGGTAAGAGAGCGTAATACACAGACCTCTACAAGCCCGGTAAGAGAGCGTAATACACACACCTCTACAAGCCTGGTAAGAGAGCGTAATACACAGACCTCTACAAGCCCGGTAAGAGAGCGTAATACACACACCTCTACAAGCCTGGTAAGAGAGCGTAATACAC